>NW_022196909.1:71193245-71260502 GCF_008632895.1 Mastomys coucha | reverse complement strand
TTAATCTCACCAACATATGCTAATTGATTGAAATCCAAAAATATGAGGAATTAGAAATTTGTTGATTGTTATCCAGTGGTCTCTCTAATTTGGTAATTAGAGAAATAGGTCCAATATTGTACAATCTATATACACTTTCAGCTTGTTTGTGACAGTGTCTTGCTGTGTGCAACATAAGGGTCTTGAAATCTTGCTTCTCTTATCTCAGCCTCTCTATTAGTAGTATTGTTTATTTCATGTTTTTATACTATACTATGGTTTTCAGAACAGCTTATATATTTCAAAAGTATTTATATACCCAAGGGAGACATAGACAATTAACTAGGGAGGTGGCTCGTAGGAAAGAGAACAATAAAGAATGAGACTGAATGCTTTGTAGCTCTTGTATCAAGTTTGAAGAAGAGGACTTTATAAGTTACTCTTTCTCTGAGATGAATGCTTTTCCGAATTATCACAGCTAATGAACCAGATTCTTACCCGCACCTAATGTCTGTGCCACCCTCCAAGCAGAACTATTGTTCATTGAAACCATTGGTGAATGACTTTATGAATAGACCATCTTAATATACACACACCATTTCTTTTATTTATTTATTTATTTATTTTGTGTATATGAGTACACACTGTAGCTGTACAGATGGTTGTAAGCCTTCATGTGGTTGTTGGGAATTGAATTTTAGGACTTCTGCTCGCTCCAGCCCGAAGATTTATTTATTTATTATACATAAGTACACTGTAGCTGACTTCAGACGCACCAGAAGAGGGTGTCAGATTTCATTACGGGTGGTTGTGAGCCACCATGTGGTTGCTGGTGGATTTGAACTCAGGACCTTCGGAAGAGCAGTCAGTGCTCTTACCCGCTGAGCCATCTCCCCAGCCCCCACACACCATTTCTTAAATGAATATAACCTGTTCTCTGTAGGCTGAGAATAAAGTCACTCACTCAAAAAATATATATATGAGGTAGACCTCATACTTATTGAATAACAAGATTAACTATCCTAGAAAATTACTCCAGCTTCTTTATTAAATTTTCATGTCTGTGTATGTGCCAATGCAATCATAGGGAGGTAGGATAGTGTCTTAGATTTGGGGATGAGGAAGAGAGCAATTACTTCTGAATTATAGTGCAGCTGAGGTCTTGAGTTTAAATGGAAGAATGTGTTTTTCTTATAGCAACACAATGGATTTTTCTGGCAGTCAAATGAGCATCTGCGAGCCAAGGACATTCACACTCAGCATGGGCCTCTGTATCTCATGCTTATTGCTCTTCCAGAAGACATCAGGTTGATTCCCAGCATCCATACCTGGTGTCTCAGAACCCGCTGTGATTCCAGCCAGTAGATCTGACATCTTCTGGCCTGCACAGGTACACACTCATACATTCACACAGGCATGCACACAGACAGACAGACAGACAGACACGCACGCAGGCACGCACGCACGTCCGCGCGCACGCGCGCGCGCGCGCGCACACACACACACACACACACACACACAGAGTAAGGTTGATTCCCAGTATCCATACCTGGTGTCTCAGAACCTGCTGTGATTCCAGCTAGTAGATCTGACATCTTCTGGCCTGCACAGGTACACACTCATACACACAGGCGGGCGCGTGCGCGTACACACACACACACACACACACACACACACACACAGAATAAATCTTTAAAAATGATTATACATAGGCAGCTTTTTTACTTGTCTATGACTTATATAGCCCAATGACTTCTACTTGTGATCCTCTTACTGTTCTAAAATAAACAAACTATAGTGATGGTTGGTTTCAGAAAAAAAAAAGAAAAGAAAACAAAACAAAACAAAAACAATAGATTCTATAAAATGCTTTAAATCTAGCATTTATTTTGTGTGTGTGTATACATTGATTTTATTGTAACAAAGCAACTTGTATACTTCAACATTTAAAATGAGCATCTTTTTCCTTCCAGTGAAAACCAAAAAAAAAAAAAAAAAAAAGGTGGGGGGGGCCCGGCTGTGGTGGCGCTCGCCTTTAATCCCAGCATTTGGGAGGCAGAGGCAGGCGGATTTCTGAGTTCGAGGCCAGCCTGGTCTACAGAGTGAGTTCCAGGACAGCCAAGGTGGCTACACAGAGAAACCCTGTCTTGAAAAACCAAAAAATAAAATAAAATAAAATAAAATAAATAAAAATAAAAATAAAGTTACAACAGAGAATGTCAACTCCAAATAAAGTCCTACAGGCTTTCTGATTCTCCCACTCAGTGTCAGGGCTCATGTCATCATCAAGAGAGAATTTTATTTTAAAAGTGTCACTTTAAAGTGCAAGGATGTCTGTTAAACATCACAATTAAGTATGCCAAAGGAGAGGCCATGATGTCAGATGCCCACCTACGTCTTCACACCCCAAACCCACCCCTGCTCACCGTTAAATCTAGCATTTCTATTGGTCACCAGGTCAATTCATTATAGGCAGAAATACCATCATTAGCAAGCACATGCTGCACAAAGACTGGGAAAGCTGAAGGTACCTGTGTAGGCCCACACAAATCCTCTGGTGGGGCACTCAGTTGCACATTAACCTTTTGTGCCTGTGCCACCTCCAGGCCCCTTGTCTCACTGAGGCGCTTTAGGGTGCCTGGAAGTGAAAGTGTGTGGAGCAGGGCGAGGACAGCACTTTATCTTCCAGCCTATTTTCTTTCCCTTTTTCATAGTGAGGTATATTCCTGATCTCATTCCCCAATTCTGAACTCTGTTGTTCTCCTTCTGGCTCTTTGTGCTTCCCAAGCATTTTGACCTCTAATTGCAAATTCTCTATATGCATAGCCAACTTTGCAATCTTTTCTATCAGAAGAGAATTGAGCGAATCTTCTGAGTTTCCAGCTTCCCCTCTAAACTTTTTCAGAGTAGTATATGTGAACACTACAAAGCAAAACCAGAAAACCCCCTCCAGGAACACAGTAGGAGGTTACCCAGAGGCAGTAGCCATTTTGCCCATTTCCTTAAGCAACATCCCTATTAATAATCTGCTCCTTCCTCTACTACATTAGAAGCAAAGTTACCCATTATGCCTAAACCACGTTGGATGCCACCTGTAGGCATAAATTTTTTTGCAACATATTTTTAATAAGGGTTCAATCTCTCCTCTAGCCCACCACCCAGCAGAGGTAGTGGAAGGGATAAGTTATTAGGATCTGGGTAAAGTGAGCCTGTTCAGCAAGTTTTTTGAGGGAAAACTTGATCTTCTTGGGCAGCAGTTCAGTCCTGTAGCAAATACCAAATACAACCTAGCAGCTGCAGACCAGTCCCCTAGGCAGGCAGTCACTAAGCACAAACTGGTAGCTGCAGACCAGTCCTTTCAGCAAGCAGACACCAGCCAGCTGTAGTTCAATCCTGAAGAAACTGCCAGGCTTTCCAAACATCCTGAGGAGAGGCCGAAGAAGTGGAGAGCTGCCACAGGAACTTCAAGAGCAATTATTGGGCGAGTTTCTCTCAGTGTTGGAATTATCACAAGTTGAGCTCAACAATGCTATGTAAGGTAACCCAATACATTTGTGTCTTTAGCAAAGAGTAGTGAGGTGGAGCTGAAAGACCCCTGTAGGGAGACCCCCACTCAAGTCTTGGGAGCACACACACCCAAGGAATCACGAGACACCATCTTGATGTAAACACATGAGGCAGTTTAATTTCGGAGCTCCAGTTCGACTCATGTCTCATACAGGAGACAGCAGAATCGACCACGAGGCTCAGGGGTTAGGGGTTTATATAGGAAAAAGGTCTGGGGGAACAAAGGAATCAGTGTGGCTATACATGATTGGCTAGTTTAAATATTAACTATATTACGTGCAGAACAGAGTGGAAAATTCCTAAGGGTGGTAATCTGAGTCAACAGAGCATCTGACTTTAAACCATATCTAAGAGGACCAGATGGCCCACTACTCAATGTCTGTCCAGACATGTCCTTGCGTGGTTTTTTTTCTATATCTTTTTGGCCTGTTAGTAACAGCTTGCTTTGCCCAGGCTTATTTGGACATATTCGACCTTGGTCCACTGTGTTGTTTTTTTTTTTTACCTGCGATTTTCTCATTAGCCAGCACAAGTTTCAAATTTTAACTCTTTCAGAGCAAACCAAACCAAAGCTCGGTGCTCCTCCCCCACTGTCTGTAGGGTCATATTTATACTCCTTCATCAAGCATCCTTTCACGTGTTTGCTGTATCCAAACACCCTTTCATCTGTGCCTGCTTCAGGAAAACATCTTTCACGTGTTTGCTTTAGCAAGACAGCCTTTCACCTGTGTGCCCCAGAAGATCAACATTTGGTATAACTAACTTTCCAAAGAACTAGAAATTTCCACTTCAATGTACCCCAGAGGTGACCTCAAGTTGACAAAGCTGGGCCTTTTTAGCAGAGGCTCTGCAGCCAAGCTGACTCAGCTCCTGCAGCAGCTCCTGTGGCCTCCTGGCATGTCTCCGAGTGGAGCACTGCTATTTGGGGTGGGCTCACCGGCACTCACCCATGCCTTTGTTGAAGAGAGTGGGTGAGTTCTTGAATCCTGAGCCAGCAGTTGTTTGTTGAAGCCTCTCTCCAGGTCTTGCTGTGCAAAGACAAAGAGGCTGGCTAAGTGAAAAGGGCATCCTGAGTACTCGGGAGGTAGGCCGCTCAGCGGGGAGGCCGCTCAGCGGGGAGGCCGCTCAGCGGGGAGGCCGCTCAGCGGGGAGGCCGCTCAGCGGGGAGGCCGCTCAGCGGGGAGGCCGCTCAGCGGGGAGGCCGCTCAGCGGGGAGGCCGCTCAGCGGGGAGGCCGCTCAGCAGGGTGTGCAAACTGGAAACTGTGGAGTGGACATCTTCTACCCACTTATATACTACCTTAAATCCTGCACAGGCCAATCGTCGTTAGAATGGGGCTTCTTAAGCAGAAGGATGGGAATATTCCATAATGATTGGCGAGGAATGTGGGGATCCCTGTTCTGGCTTCTCTGGGCTGGATATTGCCTGGTCTGGGCTGGGATAGCCCCACCTTTTAATTGAACTAGAACTGAGGACCAATGTCAGGTGAGTCCCATTGGATTTTTTTCTGCCCAGACATTGGGGGCTTCTGCTAGGAACCTGCCATGGACCAACCCAGTCGAGTATGGGGGTCCCTGGAATGAGGGTCCTCAAAGCTAAGTGGGTAAGGATTTGGCAGTGACAAACAGAAACAAACACAGAGGAGTTTGAATCTGAGCGAATTTTGCAGCTCTCAAGCAGGGGATTTTGTACATTAAAAAAACAAACATTACGACTCTAAGAAACTGTATCCAGTGAAACAATCACAAATACCAACAAAAATCATTTAGCACATTAAAGCACAAAAATCATCCAAGCATTACAGCTCTGAAACTATGTATCTAGTAAATCACAAACAGAACAGGTGACATCATTATTAATAAAATCATCAAAATATAGCAATTCTTTTTTTTTTTTTCGAGACAGGGTTTCTCTGTATAGCCCTGGCTGTCCTGGAACTCACTCTGTAGACCAGGCTGGCCTCGAACTCAGAAATCCGCCTGCCTCTGCCTCCCAAGTGCTGGGATTAAAGGCGTGCGCCACCACCGCCCGGCTAAAATATAGCAATTCTAAAAGGATGTATTCAATGGGGCAGTCGCCCAAGGCTAGTGGCATATTTCCAAGAGCAGGTTAATAAATCTTTATGGTCAATGCTCTTAACTTCTGAGCTAACTCCAGCCCCATATGGTCAATTATTATTTAGCATCTAATGCCTGATTTTTTTTTTATAAATCTTCATCACATAAATTTAAACTATTTTAATTCTTTCTAATTAAGGCTTTTTTAAAAATTTTTTTTTATTTCTTTTATGTATATGAGTACACTGTAGCTGTCTTCAGACACACCAGAAGAGGGCATCAAATCCGATTACAGATGGTTGTGAGCCACCATATGGTTGCTGGGAATTGAACTCAGGACCTCTGGAAGAGCAGTCAGTGCTCTTAACCACTGAGCCATCTCTCCAGCCCAAATTAAGGCTTTCTTTACCATATACCAAAACCCACCTCCAATGACACACATGTAGCCATGTAAAATTTTATTGTTGGGAAAGTTTTCATCTATCATAATAATTTTGTAAATGATTTAAAAAGTATAGCGTTGGTTTCCCTGGGGATAAGGTCATGTTAGTGACCCCATCTCAAGGGATGGTTTCTTATCCATTATTCTTGCTTAAGATCTTGGCCTAGGCTACCAGGAACATATAAATAAGAAAAGGAATAAGAGAAAACAAAACAGATAGATTGCCATGAGAACAGTGGCTCAATATTTTGCTCTGGCCAAGAGTTCCATAACCGGCTCCAGGAGACCTCCTCCTTTTGAAGTCTACTGCCTCAGTCTGTGGAACTTGTCACACAGATTCTACTGGGGTTGGTGTGGCAGGAACTTCTGGTTTGGAGATGGGGCTGGTTGAGGGAACAGTTTGTATTCCTCCTCTAGAGCCAAGATCAGAACATGGATCAGGCCATTTGTATCCAGCACTCCCACTGCCTCTGGGCTAAAGTGGTTGTGGGCTCCCTTTTTGGTAAGGAGGTCTCTCTTCCCAGCAGGGGATATGAACACCTAGGAATAACCATCAGTGAGTGAGCTACTCACCCGACTCCCAAGTCTGCCTTTCTTCAGTAGTCCATGAATAGGGTTTAGTCCCCAGTGCCCCTTGCAGTCATGTTTTTAATTTGACAGTGGCCCCAGCAGTTGTTTCAAAATAGAATTCCAAGATGGAGAGACAACCAAGTGAGCTCACAGGCCTGATCTAAAGCACTTTAGGGGCTTCTGGGGTAGATGACCTTTATCTTACTCCATCTCTAGGGATATTCCATTACTGGGACATGGGGCTGGAAACTTGCTGACCCGCCCGCTCGATGCCCTTGCTTCAAGTAGCTTCTGACTAGCTTCCTGAATGAATGAAGCCTGGGGGTTTTGTTTTGTTTGTTTGTTTGTTTGTTTTTTGTTTGTTTGGTTTTTTGTTTTTTGTTTTTTTAGTAACTGACTTGTCTGGGTTTGCCTGGACTTGCCTAGTTCTTAGGCCTACTCTCCTGAACTGCCAATTGGAAGCCCGTCATGGAGTGAGCCTGTCTCCAGCCACCACTGCCTGTCTCCAGCCACCACCACCTGGCTCGATTTACTTTTTTTTTTAAAAGATTTATTTATTTATTTGTTTATTTATTGTATATAAGTACACTGTAGCTGTCTTCAGACACACCAGAAGAGGGCATCAATCTCATTACAGATGGTGTGAGCCACCATATGGTTCCTAGGGTTTAAACTCAGTACCTTTGGAAGAACAGTCAGTGCTCTTACCCGCTGAGGCATCTCACCAGCCCCCTTGATTTACTTTTTATTACTTATGTGTGAGTAGAGGTCAGAAGTCAAACTCAGCATTTGTTTCCATTGCTTTCTGTCTTTTAAATTTTTATTTACTTATTTTCGTTAATTTGGAGTGTCACTGTGTAGCCCAAGCTGGCCCGGAGCTCATAGAGATCTTCCTGCCTTCCTCCCCTCTTCTCTCTCCCCGTCTTAGTTCTGTGACCTCTGGAGTCTCTGTTCTCATCTGCTTCCTAGGCCCCGACTTCCCTTTATCTGGCTATCTGGCCATTTTTTTGTTTTTGTTTTTTGTTTGTTTGTTTTGGTTTATTCAAGACAGAGTTTCTCTGTATAGCCCAGCTGGCCTGGAACTCACTGTGTAGAACAGGCTGGCCTTGAACTCAGAAACCGGCCTGCCAAGTGCTTCACCACTGCCAGGCTATCTGGCCATTTTCATTTCCCCTCCCCATGGGTCCTGGCTACACCTTATCTTAGTGAGAGGGGTCTGCACTGAGAGAGAAAAGAAAGGGAAAGGGGAGCAGCAGACAGAGTAGCCAGAGAATGAGGGGGAGGAGCTAGAGGAAAGAGAGGAGACAGAACTATTGGGAGGATCCAGAGGAAGGAGGGAGGACTCACAAGATATGTCTCCATGAATGCCATGAGGCCCTGGGCAGGGCAGAGACAGCCTTGCATGGCCATGCTGGTCACACATGTCTTGGAAGAGCAAGTGTTTTTTTTTATCTGTGGCCCAGGTTGGCCTATAACTCACAACTATCCTCCTGTCTCAGACCTTTGAGTGATAGATACAGTGACAGGTGTGCATTGACTGTGGAGAGAAAAGTGAACTGGTGTCCTAATTAGCAGTCTGTTGTGATACACACCATGACCAAAGCAGCATGGGCTCCTGGGCCACACGCCATCACTGAGGGAAGTCAGGGCAGGAGCCTGGAGGCAGGAGCTGATGCAGAGGCCATGGAGGGTGTTCCCTATTGTGAGCTTAGTCTGATTTCTTATAGAAGGAACCCAGGACCACCAGTCCAGGGGTGGCACCACCACAATGGGTTGGACTCTACCAATCAATCATCAATCTGACAGGAGTGTTGTCTCAATTGAAACTTCTTCTTCCATATGACACTTCTGTGTATTAAGTTGACAAAACAACAACAAAACCTCAAATCAACCAACCAACCCAAACGCTCTCCTAACTGATGTGTATGAATTAACTACAATGCACCCAGATTTTCTTCTGTGCTTGAATCAAAGGTTGAGTTGCACATATGCCACCAGGAGGGAACCTTCTGGAGATACTGTTCTTGCTGGACACGCCACAGTGACAGAAGTAACAATAGAACTACAGTTGAAAGGATGTAGCCAGGCGGTGGTGGCACATGTCTTTAATCCCAGCACTTGGGAGGCAGAGGCAGGCAGATTTCTGAGTTCGAGACCAGCCTGGTCTACAGAGTGAGTTCTAGGACAGCCAGGGCTACACAGAGAAACCCTGTCTCAAAAAACAAAAAAAAACAACAAAAAAAAAAGGGATGTTACAATGCTCACACAGTATGTGGTCTGAGTATTCCAGAGGGACCAAAAATCCTGAGGTGGCTCAGCTTTAGGCTGGGTCTTCTTGCTTCAAATATCTGATGAAGAAAACCTTCGAGTTGAGTCGTTTATTCCAGATCTGTCATGCTTAAGAGACAGCCATGACAACCCATCACGTGTTCTGAAAGAGCAGAGGCACCACCCTTCTTGGGTCACACACACGTCCCCTACCCTGGCTCCTTGTGTCTCTTTCTGGGACTTGATTCTTGCTTTTTTGTTTGTTTGAGACAGGGTCTCTCTGTGTAGTGGTGGCTGTCCAGTGTAGACCAGGCTGCCTCGAACTCACAGAGATCACCCTACTTCTGCCTCAAGAGTGCTGGGATTAGAGGTGCCTGGCCCACTCCACCTGGCCTTTTTTTTTTTTTTTTTAAGATAGATTTATTTATTTATTTATTTATTTGTTTAATTTATATGAGTACATTGTAGCTGTCTTCAGACACACCAGAAGAGGGCTCAGGGTGCGCAGTGCTGTGTGGGTTTGGCTCTAGAACATTCCTGCAAAGCCTATTTGGCTCTGGCATTGGCAAGAGTCAAGTCTCTGCTGCAGCAAGTCTTTGAAGGAGGAGGCTGAGCTCTGGAACCTTCCCTTCCGTCTCTGACTTCCCCCGCTGACCCTTAGGGGAAGGTTTGCTTTGTATCCAAATCTAGCCGTGTTCTTCAGCAGGACACACTCCGGGGAGGAAGCCTTAGGGACAGGAGAAGGAAGGGAGGAGGGCTGGAGGGATGGGGTGGGACTCCCCTAAGGCTGGGTCCACCCCTCTCCCCACCCACCTAGACCAGAGCCAGGGAGGGGCTAATGGGACAGTGAGGGCCAATGTGGAGTTCCTGGATGTCCCATTGTGCACTCTCCTACAGGGCCTTTGTGCTTTTGGGTTTGAGGGGCTCCCCTCTTCCTAATCATCCCGCTTTCTGAAGTTGAGGATTCCCTGAGTGGATTCAAGACGCGGATGCCCCAGCTAGCGTTCTCTTCGGTTCCCCTCTCCTCCACCCCTGTCCCTCCCCACCTCTTCCCTGTCTCTACCTCCAAGCACCCCAGCCTCTCACTTCCCACTTTGGCCTTTGTCCTGGGAGCCAAAGAATTTCCAGGCTCTAATGTTGCCTGCTGGGAAATGACTGTCATTCATGTGGCCCCTGAGTGTCAAACTTTTACCCTCCTCAAGATCAGAGATAGAGACACTGACTATGCGTCCTTCTGTCTTCAGTAGTGCATGCTATATCAAAGGTCAATCTTTTTTCTTTTCTTTTCTTTTTTTCTTTCTTTCTTTCTTTCTTTTTTTTTTTTTTTTGAGACAGGGTTTTCTCTGTGTAGCCCTGGCTGTCCTGGAACTCACTCTGTAGACCAGGCTGGCCTCGAACTCAGAAATCTGCCTGCCTCTGCCTTCCAAGTGCTGGGATTAAGGGCATGCGCCATCACTGCTTGGCAAAGGTCAACTTCTGATTCTCCACCTCTGAGTGCTGGAGCTGACCCTTGACCCCAGAGACCCCTCCCCCCCATTCCTCATCACATAAGTTCATCTAGAAGTCCAAGCTGACGCTGGGGCTAGGGCTCAGTCCTAATACCCAGCTTCTTGTTAACCAGGCATGGTGTGCACAGTCGTCACTCCAGCACTGAGGAGGTGGAAGCAGGAGTTCAAGATAAACTTTAGTTAAACGGTGAGCTCCAGGCTCGTCTGGACTACATAAGACCCTTCCCCAAAATTGGTGTGAAAAGAAAAGAATCAGGAGAGAGGAGAGGATGGCTGGTACTGGGGAAACCCAAGAGAGCGGCCCTCAGCCACGTCCTGTAATTGTGTAACAAATGGTGTCTCCAGGGAGGGTTCCTGGAAAGGGAACAGGATTGCAACATCATGTTCAAAATGTAGCCCTCAGGATGTCTGGTCAAAAAGTTAACTAGCTAGGAAGCTAAGAATCAACAGTGGGGGCACTTCAACAATGGAGGCTGCTCACTAAATGTCACTCACCAAACAATGGCTGCCCTTCCTCAGGAACCCAGTTAGGATGACTTTTGGGGAATGTGACTTTATTTACAAAAGCTCTTTAGAGGCTTGAGAGAGGTAGCTCAGCGAGGAGGGGCGTTCAGGTCCCAGCACTCATGCGGCTACAAGGAAGCCATTGTCCTCTTGTCACACTCACGTGGCTCAGACTCACTCAAACACGCACGGATAAGAAGTAAAACATGGTGTGGGTGAGATCTAGACAGATTAGGCAGATCTCTGAGTTCAAAGTCAGCCTGATATAAGTGGAGAGTTTCCGAGGGCTGGGATGACCAGCGTGATCAATCACGGCTAACTTCCTGTTTGATGAAATTCTGAAATTGATTTTCGGGGAAATAAAAAGTTAGGCTAAAACGATAAGCACAGTAGGGGTTAGAACCCGGGCCAACTTTTTGGAAGTCAGCTTTGCTAACCAACATTCCACCAACACCTCAGTTTAATAGTCACAGATATTTTTAATAGGTCACCGCAGGGTCGAGTTGGCCAACAGGAACCGGAGCAGGGGTGTCTATCCCGTAATCCTCTCCCAGACCACGCGGGGCCACCTGCTTTGCCTTCTGCCCTAAAACGCTCGAGTGAGCTGCCCCCCTAGAGTTTCATGGACGTTGGTTCTGCCCTGACGTTATCCAATCAAAAGCCTCCGCTTCTGCAGCTCAACTTCCGGGTCAAAGGCGGCGCAGCTGGCGGGTCCCCCGGTGTCCGCCGCCTTCGCTGTCCCCCCGCGCCTGCCACTTCCGGGCGCTCGTCTTGGGCATGGAGCGTCGCGTGTGAGGCGCCGCCGGCCCCGGGGACGCCCTGCCCAGCTTGTCCTCCGCGCCGCGCTCCGGTGAGCAGCGTCCGGTCCCGGCTCGCCGCCTCCGGCCCCGGCCGGCGCCGTCCGCCCGCCTCGGCGCCGCGCGCCCTGTCCTCGTCGTCCCCGCCGCTCTGGTCGCCGCGCTTCGCCGGTTCCGGGCCGCGCCCAAGAGCTGCTGCCGCACCGCTGCGGAGACGCAGCCGACAGCTTCATCGCAGAGCGCGGCTCAGCCCGGCGTCCGCGCAGCCTCCTCCAGCCTCCGCCAGCCTCGTCTCTGCCAAACCCTTCCTCCCGGCCTCATCCTTCCCAACCTGATCCCCTCAAGCCTCATCCTCTTCCATCTTGATCTTCTAAAGCCGGATCCCCGCAAGCCTGATCCCTTCCAAGCCTGACTCCCCTCCCAGCTTGATCCCTCAAGCCTGATCCCCAAATCTTGATCCCCCCAACTTGTACGCTCAAGGCCTGATAGTCCAGGTTGACCCTCCTCTCAAACCTGAAATCCCAAGCTTCATACCCCAAAGCTTGATTCCTGCAGCATGAACCTCTCCAAATGACCCTACCAGCCTGACTCCTCCAAGACTGGTCACTCCCCAAGCCTGTCCCTTCACTCAGCCCTATCCTCTGCCCCAGTTTCCACATTGTCGCATGCCAAGCTTGATACCCTCCTAGACTAAAAATCATATCCTCTGTCTCATCCCTTTCCTCCCTGGATTAGCTTGAACCCCCTCAGTCCCCAGCCTCAGCTTCCGGCATTAATTCCTTGCATCTTGAGCCCCACCCTTACGGTCTTGGCCTTCGGCCCATCCATCCCCTCCCCATCCACGCTTTTGCCCAGCCTTTTGATCCCAGTAGCCTTTTTGCTGCCTCCTACCCAGGCTCCCTCGGGAGCCCCCAGGGCAATCACCAACCTGCTTTCGAAGAGTTGGGACTGGTGCCCAGGAGGTGTGGACCACAGTCGCCAGTTCCCTGCTCGGTCCCAGGGAGACCGCACACTGAGGGACACGTCTCTTCCAAGTACAACCCAGGGCATGCTGGCAGCCCCGAGGGGCTGGGAGGCTCAGTTAGAGTCTAACCAGGTAGATAGGGTTAGGCACAGGCGGAGACTCCCGCCCGCATGGAAAGTGAGTGAGAAGAAGCCACGCACATCACCGGCCCCTCCATCCTCACTGGCCCCTCCATCCTCACTGGCTCCCCAGTCCTCACCAACCACTCCATCCTTGCCAGCCCTTCATCTTCGCCAACCCCTCCATCCTTGCCAGACCCCATTTTCACCAACCCCTCCATTCTTGCCAGCCCTTCCAATCTGCCCACCTTAACAACGCCACATTTGTTCTTCTAAGGTCCGTGCCCCTCGCCTGCAGCTGCCATGGAAGCTCCTTGGACCCTTTAGAAGGTTAGTTGTGCTGGGATTGGGCAGTAAGGCAGGCTATGTGGTGGACTGGGGCTTGCTGTGGAATGCAGAGTGAGTGAGTGGCTTTGGGGTCAGTGACCCAAGGTCACCGCTTCTACAGTGGAGCTTCGTAGGTCTCCACACTCCTCTCCAGGGGACAGAGGAGGAGTGGCTCCCAAGCTGGGCTGGGGGGAGGCTTGGCCAACTCTCCTCAACTCATCTGATACAGTACCCAGTATGTGGGCACCAATCTTTGCCTCAGAAAGACCACTGGGTGTGATTTTTAAAATGGCTCATTCATCTGACAGTTGTCATCATGAAAATCTGTGTGTGCATTCCCGTAACCCTCACTTAGCTCCAGGCATAGATAGTGTAGTCTGGGTTTATGGCTTTGGGAGGTTGGGGCACAGAGAGGTGTGTGGCTTCTGTGGGGTCACATAGCACAGATATGACTAAGCTGGGGTTTGGACCCTTCTCCCTGACATGGGAAGCCCTGCTTTTCAGCACTGGACAGAGAACACTGGCCACTCTTCCATTTTGTGTTTAGGTGGCTTCAAGCATCTGTTAGACTCTTCTGAGAAGGCTACTGGGTAGTAACTGGGGACAGTAATCAGGAAGGGACAGAGGTCTGTGCCTTTAGACATTGATGGAGTGCTGCCTGGAAAGGAGCTGTTATCCCTTGGGGGCACTGGGATGGGTTGTTCTCTGTGAGGCATCCTGGACCCTGCAAAGTACCTGAACACTGTCTCAGTGGCCAAGTTCTGGTCAGGACAGCCATACATGTTCCCAGACATTTCCTGAGCCGTAAAGTGTGGTGGAAACCAATTCTTCAAAACATGGTAGGAAATTTCCAGTACTTTATTTATTCATAAACAGCACAAAGCAAATAAATGGTAAAACGGGCCCACATTCATTTGTTCGTTCACACATGCTCTCACTAACCTTTCCAGTCTGGTGGGTGTGGCCTTAGTTCCCGGCAGCAGGAAGGTAAAAATGCGACTCAATGTTCCTTGCTCCAGATCCTTTCGGCATGTAGGCTTTGCTATCTAAGCAGCAGTGGATGTTCTCATGAGCGTCCGAGTGGGGTCCATGAAGACTATTTGTCTATTCGAAGTTTCTCTGCTGGGCCATGGGATCTGAGCGATTTGCTGTGCCAGGTAGATAGGCCAGGTAGATAGACTCCTGCCCGCATGGAAAGTGAGTGAGAAGAAGCCACGCACATCACCGGCCCCTCCAGACCAGAGTTTTTAAGCTAAACTTCAGCCAATTACAACTTTGGCGTTCCACACGTGATTTCATGCTCTTCTTTATCACTCGAACGCACCCACTCACTCTCTATGGCCTGGTTTTGTTTTGTTTTGTTTTTTGTTTTGTTTTTTTGTTTTTTTCGAGACAGGGTTTCTCTGTGTAGCCCTGGCTGTCCTGGAACTCACTGTGTAGACCAGGCTAGCCTTGAACACAGAAATCCACCTGCCTCTGCCTCCCAAGTGCTGGAATTAGAGGCCGAGAGCGAGGTCCATGGCATTGCCCCCCTACGGGCTCTGGGCAGTGGGTGTAAGTTCTTTATCATTCTCATCCATTCTCTAAGGCTTGGTTTTCATTACTATCTGTAGCCTTGGGAAGTGCAGCTGTGGCGGCTTCCCAGCTGGCAATTTCCACAGCATCAGGAAAAATGCCTTCTGAGGCTATGTGTTCTTTACCCCATTCAACAGTCACCTGTCTTGAGACCATGGTGTTGTCCAAGTAAATTTTCCTAGCTTTTCTTAGGCAACTGTTATGCAGGGTGTGAGCAGTTGATAGGAGACAAGGATTGAGGCTTACATTCTGTTCCCACAGTACCTTGGGCTTGAAGTGGGGAGAAGGAGCAACAGCCTCATACACATAGATGTTGAGACAAACAGGAAAAGGTTTGTCTTGGTTTGGGGTGAAGGTCTAAAGTGTAGGTGGTGGGGGCCTTAGGTACTGAGATACCCTGCAGACAGGAGAGTGCTCTGGGACCTCTAAACCCCAGAAACACCCCACAAAAGATACAGGTTGCTGTTGCTTGGGACCCAGTGAGACTCTTAGCACAGGGTGTCCCCGATACCGATGCCCTTCTGGAGGCAGAGGTGAACTGCTGGCTTTGCAGACCTACACTGGTTCCCAGAGCCAGTCAGTGGGTCAGTGTTTAAAAGGTCAGGTTGCGTCTGGACAAGGAAGATGGAGGAGAAGGTGAGGGAGGCCCACGTGGGGTATGGGTGGGGCCCTATTGGTCAGTCAGCTTAGAAAACCCCTGCATCTGCTCTTCTTCTCTCCTGCTGGTTCTTGAGGAGGCAGCAGGGATGGACCCTGGGCTAGGGCATTCTGGGTTGTGAATCCTATCATGTCAGGGTGCTATACAGTGTCTCCAGACTCCACTCTTCCTCCATCTCTTCCTCCTTCACTTCCTCCTCCGCTTCCATCTCCTCCCCATCTCCTCCTCCATCTCCCCCTTCATCTCCTCCATCTCTTCTTCCATTTCCTCATTCTCCTTTTCTCCATTTTTTTCTGTTTTCCTTCTCTTCTGTCTTCTTGTCTCCTCCCTCCTTCCTCTCCTCTCTTGCTAACAGTAGCTCTCATTTTAACTCCTGCCAATCACAGGTGATCCCAGACATCATGTGTGAGAATCCTGGCTCATGGAGTGGTTAACTGTGGAATCCTAAAAGTATGCTTTCCTCCCTGGGTGACAGCTAGCCTTTCTGCATTCATTTTCTAGTCTCCACCGTGAGTATGACCTCAGAAGTGGCCCCAGGTCACAGCACATATCAAGTGTGTGCAGCAGAGACCTGGCTCATGCTTTGTGTGGCCCAACCAGGCATGCAGAGGCCCAAGAGTCCTCTGCTCAGGGGCCCCTCCTAGCCCCCACTTTATAATCAGGTAGCAGGCGGGAGCAAGGAAGGGATGTGTAGGGCCCAGGATGGGCACGGTGGTCATCTGTGGTCCCTGCATCCATGTTCTCCGAGTCTTATGATGTCCTTTGTGAGGCCTAGTCTTGATTCCCAAAGGGCCGGTGTCAGCCAGGACAGCTCAGGTAGGACACAGGTCCTCAGTCTCTGGCCTTCCTTTTCTCACCTTGTACCCCCTTCCATGCTGCTGTGTCTTTTCCCATGAAGTGCCCAGCGTCTTCTATGCCTCAGCTTCCTCTCCTCACATGGGCTCCCTCTGGGGTCTGAGGAATGTAGAGATTGTTTGCTTCCTAGCCCTGGGGAACAAGGCATCAAAAGTTGGGCAGGTTTGCTCACAACTCCAAGAGTTTTCAACCTTAATCCCTGGTGGCTAGGTTAAGTGGCTTGGCACCAACTTTGCCCCCAGCTGTGTAAACCCTTGAGAACTGCCAGACAGGTTGGTGCGGGCAGAGGCCTAATCAAAGGGCCCTTTCTGGGTCCCCATTTTGCATCAGGATAGAGAGGCAAGTGGCTCAGTCAGGCAGTTGCCTCAGGGCCTGCTGGAGCTCAGGATGGAAGGTTCTAAACATACCCCAAATCTCCCAGTGTCTCATTTCATTTCAAGTCTCCTGTAGCAGATTTTTGCAGCCTGGGTCCTCTGCAGTGATTCAAGGCAAGATGCCTTCCTGGGCCCTTTTCTGTGTAGGCCTGACACACCCGAAAGGGATCCATGGGTCACAGTTGTTTCTGCTATGAGCAAGGCTTGAACTGGGGGGTACTTGAGCCAGTCAGTGGCATTCCCTTTGCTCCGATTTCTGGGCTTGCTGCTGGCAGCCCCCGCCTGTCACTGCCCTTGGCCTCTGACTACCCAGAGGGTGAGTTGTAGCTCTGGGAATCCTGGTCCCCTCTGGGGTGTTTGATTCAGGGGCCCTGGGGACATCTGTGGTTTTTGATCTGAATCCTTATGAGCAACTGATATGGCAGTGCCCTTTGGGAGGGGAGAAGACTGAGCCGGGTGGGTTAAGCCAGCTGCTGGGTGGCTCCTTTCTGCCATGCTCACCTTTCAGGGACTTCCCATGCTGTGATTGGCTACAGCATGGCAGAGTAGGCTGGGAGCAGGAGCTCCTGTCTGCTGTCCTGCTCCCAGCTTCAGTTTCCCCACCTGTACAATGGGCTCCTATAAGTTAGAGTGAAGTGATGTTGACAGACCTTGTTCACACAGTGATAGCTTCGCTCCTTTCCTGCAATTTTTAAAGCAGCCTGGGGCCTTACTATTGTCTGTGAGTGCACATGTGGGTTTGCTGTCCTGAGGAAACACGGGAGGTCGTTTTGTGGAGTCATTTCTCTCTTTCTGCTTTTAAGTGGTTCTGGGGTGGAAATCAGGTCACAAATACCATTGTGCACTAAGCCTCCTGCACACTTTTCCTGGTCTGGTTTTGAGACAGTGTCACCCTAAGACTTGGGTAGAAGTTACCATTGTCTTCCTTTGGCCTCCTGGGTACTTGGGTCCCAGACACGTGCCATACCACCATGCCATGCTCCATGGGTCTTTTTGTGTGTTTGAATTAGGGTCCCATTGTGCCGCCCAGGCTATTGTGGGACTCAAACATCTGTTTTCTTCTGCTGAGGTTAAAGGTGTAGCCGGCGCAGCCACTGTGGTCGCCTGTTGAGGAATTTGAAGACAGCTGTGAAGTCTGACCAACTGTGCCTTGGGTGCCCCACTCTCCACTCCCCACCCCCATGGTCCCCACCCTCGTGTGGTACCACCTTCAGTTGTCAGTTCCTGCCAATGCAGAGGTCAGAGAAGCACATTTGCAGGGATTCCTGGAGCCTGGAGCCTGTAGAAGGATCAGCTCCTGGAGCTGCTCCCAGCCATTCTGGCACTGCCAGAACTGGGTCACTGGCTAGCAGTGTTTAGATTTCTTTAAAGCAAATATTTGCCTGGTTGGTGTAGCTCTGTTCAGACAGAGCTGAGCCCAGTGGCAGTGAGAGGGAAAGGTTGTATCTATGCCCAGCCATGGACAGGAGGGACAAGAAAGTGGCCTGGAAGACGTGCTCACCTGGATGTCTCCTGTGTGCAGTGACATGACTGGCTTTTCATCTGGAAGCCTCAAGAGTTTGTTCATTGTTAGTGATACCTATGGGGTACTGGGTTGCACATCTGAGGAAAACTAGGAGTGAGCCAGATGTGGGGGAGGGGATGAGCATTCATCAAGTAACCATGGTGACAGTGCTTGATGGAAAGGGAGAGCCAGGTGGGCAGGGAAGGACTACTGCGCCATCTCAGAAGGCGTGGCTAGGAAGCTCCCTGAGAACCTATTTAATACTTTGCTGAGATTGCTTTAGAAGTTAGTCAGCTTAAGATGAAAAGCCCAGCCCAGGAAGGATGGCATGTACCCTGGACCAGTGCAAAAGGAGTCTGTCCGGCTTGAGGGTCTGAGTGACGGCTGGTTTCTCTAGGGCACAGTTATGATGAGTTCAAGAGTCTGGAAGTCGTAGGAGGGGTCAAGCAGCCATAAACAGAGTGGATTTTTGTTGTCTACTTCTTACAGCCCTGAGGTATTAGTCTAGCATCTGCCTCTGAGCCTTGCCCCAGCCCCTCACTGAGTGAGGTGTTCTAGGTGATGGCTCCACCCTTTGCCACACCCAACCAAAGGATGGAAGATCTGGAAGGGTTTCACATGAATGAGTGGTATGGATCCAGGTGGGATATGGCTTAACTCAGCAGAGCCTTGACTCTCAGGAGTGTAGTGTGAACAAGCTGCAGTAATTTGAGAGAGACTTTGGGATGACAGTGTTGCTGTCCAGAGTGACTGATCTGGAAGCATCCATGGTGAGAATAGATTGTCAGGAAGACACCTTCTTACATGCTGCACTGCCTCCCTTCACAGCTTCTCGCCACCATCACAGGAGCCCCAGAGGATGTCCAGTGGGGTCTCCCCAGTTGAGCAGGTGGCCACAGGCGACATGGATGACACAGCAGCACGCTTCTGTGTGCAGAAGCACTCCTGGGATGGGCTGCGCAGCATCATCCATGGCAGTCGCAAGTCATCGGGCCTCATCATCAGCAAGGCCCCCCATGACTTCCAATTTGTGCAGAAGCCTGATGAGTCTGGCCCCCACTCTCACCGTCTCTATTACCTGGGTAAGCTGCCCCTTGCCCTTCACTGGCAGGCCTGGGGCACCAAAAGGTTTCAGAAGCGACCAGCCTGGGCCAGCCAATGTTAGTCCACCTCTAAGGTCAGCCACACAGATGACAATTCAGGGCTGGCCAGGTGTCTCTGAGTCTAAAAACTGTTCCCAGCTGGGCCACTTCCCAGGCACCTGGTCCTGGCTGGGCAGGGCCTCCTGGGGAAGCAGGACAGGACACAGTTTCCTTTGGGAGGGTCACATGCTGTTCCAGTAGGAGCTCTGTGTGGTGATGTGTTCTGACAGATTCTGAGGCTCAGAGATTGGCACCCTCTCTGTGTAGCCTTACCATGGGCCAGCAGCAGAGGATGGCTTATGATCCTGCTGAAGGACCCGGATGTGCCTGTTCTCTGTGGAGCTATATACTGTGTTCCCACTGGGCCGTCAGACCCTTGGATGTGAGTCTCCCTTCAGGCCTCCATAACTTCTGCAGACAGGCCTGCACCTGGCCCCAGCACGTAGACAGGAAGTATGCTCAGTGTCCAGACACTGCCCCGCTAGGCCTAAAGGGCTACACGAGCTAGAAGAAAGAACTCTCTGGAAATCAGTTAGGCTTGTTTGCCAAGAGTATGATCCTGGCTGTTGTCTAGAGGGATGGTCCCTTGCACTCTGAACTTGTGGGTGGCCAGGATTCCTGGAGGTTACTGTCATCTACAGTTGAGAAACACTTTTTAGGACATGATTCTGGTCATCCTCCAAGCCACTGTTGCTATTGGTCATGTGGCATCGGTCTCTGAGACCATGTCTGTGCATGTCCAGGCAGTGAGCATTTGAATACACGAATAAGTGAACATTGTCACCTGCCCACTGGTGGCTGTACATGGATGACAGGAACCAAGATGGACACTGGGTGGCTGTCCTCCCACTGTCCCCTTACTTCCTCTTCAGAGCTGTCCCAGGAAGAAGTCACATGGGTTTTTGCAAAGCATCAAACTGCAAATGCAGAGTGATTAAGAACAGTCTCCTGAGCAACTTGGTGACAGCTGTGAGCAAGAGCAGCCATGGTGCATGGCCATGCTCCCACAGGGAGAGCAGTACTAGACTCTCAGATGAGTCTCTTCACCATAGCTGGGCCAGGAGGACAGGAAGGCCTCAGGTCAGACAGTAGGCAGGCCTTCCCCACCTGAAGTCCTGGGCTCCTACCTCTCAGTGTGGCCACGCCCACTTGTTTTGTGTTCTGCGTTTGGTGAATTCACCCCAGCCTACACCGGCTGAAGGGAAGCTGGCAACCAGGCTGTGTTCCTCCTTGAGCTCTGGGCAGGACATTCCTGCCTCTTCCAGCTTGTGACGTGTACAGCATCTGCTTATTGCCACGTCTCTCCCATCTCTGCCTTCTTGCATACATGGCTGACTTCTCTGTGTGAGCTCTCCCTTCGCTTCGGTCTGCTGAGGACTCGAATGGCTTCAGGTCTTCTCTCCTGCTTGAACACCTTAATCCATCCAGAGCTGCAGAGCACTGTCTCAACAGATACAGTGACTTGAATTCAGGCCCCAGGACACAACCGATTCTCTCTGGGGACCTCTCAGCCTCCCAGGACCATGGGATCTCAGTCACAAAGCCATCTGGTGTGACCTGGGGCTGGTTTAAGGAAGCAGAACACAAAGCCACTAGCTACTAGCCTCAAGATGAGGCACCTGCAACCCAGAGCCTCTTGAAACTATCTCTCTGGTTCTGGACCCACCTCTGCCAGAGCCAGTGCTGGTACCTCAGCTCTCCTGTCTTCTCACCAGTAGGGGAAATTGACCCTCTGGCTCAGCCTGCTGATCATTCACATGTGGCCACTTGCATCTGGGTGGGGATGCTCTGTCCTTGGGGGTCAGTGTAGGATGTCGGGGTCTTCATGGGGGTGGAGGTCCACAGATGAATATGTAGTGAAGACAGATCCTGGACATGTGCAGGGAGCCCAGAACTTTGTGGCAATGGCCAGTTCTCTCCAACCAACTCCATCATCTCACTAACCAGGCCCTGCTGGTCTCAGATCACCTCCTGGTCCTTCTGAGACTTTATCACATGTCTTGCTGCCAGGTGTCACTGAGGCTTAGGTGACAGAGTCCCTGGTTGAGGATCTCCTGCTGCTCTGAGATGGCCTGACCCTACCTCTCCCAAGGTCCTCTGTGAAGGATGGGCTGAGTCTCAAGAGGACTCGCTGGCCCTTCCTGTTCGCCCATTCTGTCAAGGTGGGGAGGCTCTTGACTCCTGTCTTAGCTTCAAGATGCACTGAGTCTCTAGTCCAGGTTGCTCTCTGTGAGGCTGGCCAAGGCCACAATCCAAGGTGACTAAGTGTGGGTGTGGGCCCAGGGCACCTACCATGCTGGGGGCTGGGCAAGGTGCCCAGTCAAAGTGCGCAGTGTGTGTGTGAGGACAGAGCCCTTTGGTAGGTCAGGCAACAGAGGCAGAATAAGGGTGATTAGCATTCAGCTCCACCCCTACTCTTGCCTTCAGTGCTAGGCATTGTGGGCTGTGCTGCCAGCACTGGAGGCCTATCCAGGAAAGCACTGGCTTGAGCCATTGGTGGAATTGCTTGTTAGGCAGCTGTGGACGGGAGGAGGTGGCTTCCATGTCCTTGGTACAGACTTGCTTTGGACTTCCTATTCAGAAGCCCCGAGGACAGGCCACTGATAGGGACATGTACCCCACTAGCCCAGTGTGGCCTTTGGTAGGACCGAGGGACAATTCACTTTGCAGAATGTCTCACTTCTTACATTTCTTAATTGTTGTGTGTGGAGGTTCATATACTTTGGCACCTGTGTGGAAAGTACATATGTTATGGCACCTATGTGGGGGTACATATGCTACAACATGTGTGTGTGTGGGTACATATGTTACGGCATGTGTGTGGGGTTACATGTGCTATGGCATATATGTGTGAGGTATATGTGCTATGGCATGTGTGTGTGGGTACATATGTTATGGCATGTGTGGGGTACATATGTTATGGCATGTGTGTGGGAGGTACATATGCTATGACATGCATATAGGAGGTACATGTGCTACGGCATGTATGTGGGGGTACATATGTTACGGCATGTGTGTGGGGTTACATGTGCTATGGCATATATGTGTGAGGTATATGTGCTATGGCATGTGTGTGTGGGTACATATGTTATGGCATGTGTGGGGTACATATGTTTTGGCATGCGTGTGGGAGGTACATGTGCTATGGCATGTGTGTGAAGGTCAGAGGACAACTTATGGGACTTTGTTACTCTCCTTGTATCATGTGGGTCCCAGGGCTCACACACAGGTTATCAGTCTTGGTGGCAGGTCCTCTACCCACTGGGCCCCCTCCTTGTGTCACACTCTTAAAAGTGTGCTGTCCAATAGCACATGCTTTAGCCCCAGCACTCAGATCTCTGTAAGTTCAAGGCCAGCCTGGTGTACATATCGAGTTTCAGGCCAACCTAGGCTACACAGCGAGTTCCAGGACACACACTGATCCTGTCACAGAAAACCAAAATAAAACCAGGCAGTCCTGGCAGCTGCAGATGTGGAGTAAGGCAGAGGTCATGCGCCTACAAGTCACTGTAAGAGGTACTGTGTCCCAAGTAAGAGGCTACCAAGTGCCCTGTATGCTCCCACACAGCTCTGTACTCGGAGGAATGACAGCCTGGTTCCAGCATTCTACACCAGAGGGGTCACTGAGGCACGCTGAAGCTGGTCACTATGCTGACCATGCTACATGCCCATGACCTCGGCTTCCCCACCTGTGGAGGACACAGTTGTCACCTCCAGTTGGGAAGTGGAGGCTAGAAGAACAAGAAGAATTCAGGGTTATGCTTGTCTACCTAGCAGACCAGCTAGGTCACCAGTCAGAGACCAGCTGTAGGACACTCTGTGCAAAGGAGCAAAGGGGAGAAAAGTAACCCAGAGGGTGCACATGCTGGGCCAAGCGACTGAGTAAGGAGGTGCTGGGGAGTTGGCCACGAGCTTGATAGCTTTCCAGCAGAGATCCAGCCCAGCTATATAGATGTGCATGTGTTCTGTCCCCCGTCCACCGCCCACATTCCCTCAGCAGCGACCATTCATGTCCTTCAGTCAGGACTCAAGTCCATTCGTCCTCCGAGGTGATGCCCACAGGAGCCTCGGGCATGGGGCTTCAGGAGGGTGGAGTTGGAGTTGTCCCCACCCAGGCTGGAGTGGATGGAGCCAGGGCTGCAGTGTGAGGAAGCTCTCCAAAAGCACCTACTGCGACTGAGTGTGTGACATGCACGCACACACACATATGTGCGCACACACGTGTGTGTGAGTACATACTCCTTCCTCCTCCCTCCCTCTGAGACTGGGGAGCCCTCAGTCTTTGCCAGTGTCTCATACAGAGGAATCTAGAGCCACCCCTGACTGCAGGAGGGCTGACTTGCAGAGATTGCTGCAACGCTGGGGCCTGTGTCTCAGGGTGGGAGAGCCTACCACAGAAGTGACCAAACAGCAGGGCTGGGGTGACAGCTCACTGGATAAAGTGCAGGCTGGACAAACTCGAGGACCTGCATTCAGATCCCCAGCTCATTGGATAAAGTGCAGGCTGGGGTGACAGCTCACTGGATAAAGTGCAGGCTGGACAAACGTGAGGACCTACATTCAGATCCCCAGCACCTGGGGCTCACTGGATAAAATGCAGGCTGTACAAACTCGAGGACCTGCATTCAGATCCCCAGCACCTGGGGCTCACTGGCCAGCCAGCTAAGTCAGGAGATGTGACTCCCAGCACTTGGGAGATGCAGGGGGATTCCTGTAGATTCAAGGCAGAGAGAGAGGGAGATACCTGATGGCTTCTATGTGTGCATAATGATGGACACATTGGCTCTGACTAGAGAGAGGGAGCCATGGCCTGATACCCTCTCAGGCAGGACCCCCAAACTCTTGAGCTTCCTCTGACTCCTCTCCAGGAATGCCTTATGGCAGCCGTGAGAACTCCCTCCTCTACTCCGAGATCCCAAAGAAGGTACGGAAAGAGGCCCTGCTGTTGCTGTCCTGGAAGCAGATGCTGGACCACTTCCAGGTGAGCCATCTGTGCCACACCTGGCTTCTGGGAACAGAGCTCTGACTGGGGCCCTTATCAGGCCCACTTATCTCTCCTGTCTACACCTTCAAATGAAGGGTGATTCATAGACCTGGCTAATGATTAATATGACTGCCAAGAGGTGCCAAGTGAAGGGGACAGCGTGGTGTGGCTGTAAACATTGCACAAGGCTGCAGCTCAGTGGCAAGCCTTACCCAGCATGTGCCAAAGGCCTGGGATCTCTAAGAGGGAAAAATAACACCACCACAGTGGTATACCTGAGTCCCTCCCTCCTTTGTCTCTCACTCCCACTTTGGTTGCACCTCTCAGCTCCTGAGAAGCTTTCTGCACTGTGCAATGCTAGGACTGGACACCAGGCTTTCAATTGGCCTCCTCCACACCCCAGCTCTGAGCTGGACCCAAGCCCAGTCCTGAGGGCTACTGCATGGAGCACTCAGTTGGCACACAGGAAGCCCCAAGTTCCATCCCATCATACCAGCCAGTGCTGTGCGGGCCTGCCAACCCAGCAGCACTTGCGGTGGAGGCGGGATGATGGGGAGTTCAGGATTATCCTCTGCTAACTAGCGAATTTCAGATTAGCCTGGGCCTCCACACAAACCTTGCTTCAAACAGACTCATTCCATGTCCTTATGATTCTGTTCAGGTGGCTTGCCCACCAGGATCCCCCCACTTCACCCTCAGTGGGGATCCAGGGTAGGTGATTTGCAGAACCGTGGGCATATTCTATACAGCTGTGGATTTAGAAGGGCGTGAATGGGCTGTGGGATCCCCACCGGTCCTCAGGGTAGACGTGGGGGCATCGCAAGTTCCTGGGTATTGTAAGATGTTCCGTGTCACAATGCGGAATCTGAGTAAGGCCGTAACCTCTTTGTCCCCAGGCCACACCCCACCATGGTGTCTACTCACGAGAGGAGGAGCTGCTGCGGGAGCGCAAGCGCCTGGGCGTCTTCGGAATCACCTCTTATGACTTCCACAGTGAGAGCGGTCTCTTCCTGTTCCAGGCCAGCAACAGCCTGTTCCACTGCAGAGATGGTGGCAAGAATGGCTTTATGGTGAGGCATGACTTGTGTCCTGGGTTGGGGATGTAAGGCCAGCGCCCTGACTGTCTCAACCTCCCTGTCCCCAGGTGTCCCCGATGAAGCCGCTGGAGATCAAGACCCAGTGTTCTGGACCACGCATGGACCCCAAAATCTGCCCTGCAGACCCTGCCTTCTTTTCCTTCATCAACAACAGTGACCTGTGGGTGGCAAACATTGAGACTGGGGAGGAACGACGGCTCACCTTCTGTCACCAGGGTGAGGCCTGGTCATGAACAGGGTTGGGGGTGGCAGTCTGCCTGGTCGTGTCATCATGTTTTGAAGATGGCTGTTGTTTGGCATTTGGCTCATAAGTTCCTGACTCCTAGAGGCTGTGTGTCACTCACAGTGTGCCCTTTTCCAGGTTCAGCTAGTGTCCTGGACAATCCCAAGTCAGCAGGTGTGGCCACCTTCGTTATCCAGGAGGAGTTTGACCGCTTCACTGGGTGCTGGTGGTGCCCCACGGCCTCTTGGGAAGGTAGGAAGTCCATTTCTCAGTACTGTATTCCAGTCTAAGGACTCAGCACCTCCCCTGAATTAGTCCATATGGTCCCAGGCCCAACACTTAGGGAGCCCTTAAGTACCCATGTCAGGGTCTGCTCAGGAAAAGGACAAAGACATTGCCTCACCTGGGCCTGCCATTCATATAAACCACTAAATTACTGGAGAAAAGAAAACACTGGGTGAGTCTTAGGCTGCAGAGTCACATCCTCAACTCTTCACTGGAAAAGTCCAAAGCAGGGCTCCACCCATGACCATGCTCCCAGGTACTCATTGGGAGATTCTGGGTGGAGACTCCACCCCATCCACATCCTCAGCCACTCACTAGGGCTTCTAGGTAAGGCCACACCCCGACCATGCCCACAGCCCTTCATGGGGAAGGGGGGGGTATTTTAGGTAGGGACTCCACCTCTGAGCCATCCTGAGCCATTCTAGGCCAGGCTCCACTTCTGACCAGCCCCTCCCTGGGCTGTACCACGCCACCGCCCCTTATTTTGGTGTTTGTACTTCCAGAACATATGAGTGTGTGTTCAGGTTATCATAACAGAATCTCTCTGAGTGAGTGGCATAGACAGCAGAGATGCATGATCCCACACTGGCCTCTGGTTCTGAGGTGCAGTGGGACAGATGTGGCTTTTCCTAAGGCTCTGGCCATACTCCCCTTGTCCTCTACTGTCTCTTGTTGTTGTGTCCTGGTCTTATGAGTATCCTTGTCATACTGGCCCAGGGTCTCCCCCTGGCCTCACTGTGCTTATTTCTCCCTCACAGGAACCACACAGGAGCAGGGCCTCAGGCTAGAGCTTGAGCAGATGTTCTCAGGGACCAGTTTGACTCTTTTTTTTTTTTTTTTTCTTTTTAAGATTTATTTATTTCATGTTTATGAGTACATACTGTAGCTGTAAAGATAGTTGTGAGCCTTCATCTGGTTATTGGGAATTGACTTTTAGGACCTCTGCTTGCTCTGATAGACCCTGCTCGCTCAGTCCCTGCTTGCTCCAACTCAAAGATTTATTTATTATTATAAATAAGTACACTGTAGCTGTCTTCAGATGCACCAGAAGAGGGCATCAGATCTCATTACGGATGGTTGTGAGTCACCATGTGGTTGCTGGGATTTGAACTCAAGACCTTCGGAAGAGCATTCAGTGCTCTTACCTGCTGAGCCATCTCGCCAGCCCCAGCCTGCCTCTTTATACCTCAAGCAGGTGTTTTCTGAGCTGCTTTGTGCCTGCTTCTATCACCCCTCTGAGGCTCAGAGCCCCTGTTTGTTGTGGCTGAGTAGCTTGACTCTTCCTTGTGCCCCACTAGGCTCCGAAGGCCTGAAGACACTGCGCATCCTATATGAGGAGGTGGATGAGTCTGAGGTGGAGGTGATTCATGTGCCCTCCCCTGCCCTGGAGGAGAGGAAAACAGATTCCTACCGATACCCCAGGACAGGTGCGTACCCATGGCAAGACCACAACCTGCTGCTGCTATGAGGTCTCTACATTGCAGCTAGTGCAGTTCCACCCTCTGGGGTCCCCTCCACCTGGCTTTATTGGGTCTCATGGTCCCAGAACTCAGAGGCCACAGATCCCCTAGGTAGGTCCAGAAAGTGTGGCAGTGGCACACTCTGCCAAATGGCACATCTCTGCACATCTCCACACTAGGACAGCCACAGACAAGCAGGCTATTAGTGGGAGATTCTGCAGTGCAGTGGCACTACCTGCCATCTCAGTACTCAGGAGGCTGAGGCAGGAGGCTTATGAGTTCAGGCCAGCCAAGTCTGCATAGTGAACACCTGTCAAAACAACAAAAAAAAAACAAGTGGAGGGATTGAAACGGACGGCTCACCTGGCTGAGTCCTGTTTCTTTGATGTCTCAAGGTGTTAGAAGCCTTGAGCCAGCAGTAGCCACTGCCAGCCTGGTTCAACCTCAGGCCTCCCGCCTACAAATCTATGGGGGTCACGGGCCTTGGACTAAGGCTTGGTGTGCACAGAGCCCCAGGCTCTATCCACAGCACCACAAACTGGGTGTGGTGAGGCATGCCTGTCATTGCAGCAGGAGTCAGGAGGATCAGGAGTTCAAGGTCAGCCTCAGCTTTGTAGAAAGTTCCAAGCCAGCCTGGGCTACATGAGACCCTATCTCTAAAAACCAAATAAAAATACCAGACTGCCATTGCAGACACACAATGACCCTTCCGTGACACTCTGTAGGACCTAGGCTTTCTATGGGACATCTGTGGGAATGATCCACATTTAGCCCATGCTTAACAAATGTGGAAAGTAAGAGTCAGGTGTCCCGTGGTACTGTGTGCTGGGACCTGAGCCATCTTCCAGATAACTCCCAGGATTTGTTTCCAGCTCTCTAAGGAAACAGTTCTAGCCACATCCCACCTCTCAGAAGTATGGACTGTCCCAGCCCGTGGCCACTGCCTCCCAGGGGCTGGGCCTGGCTGAGTGTGGCAGTGTCCTGTCCCTGTTCCCGCCTCCCTGGTCGCACAGATGCAGGAACAGGGCTGTTCTCCTTATGTGTTGTATTGTTCGTATCCCAGCTCTTGTCATAGCCTGGCCTGTGCTCCCAGGTGACAAAGTAACACATCTTATATCCCCTGTTAGGAATGTGGTCCAGGCCCTGGGTCAGATTATCCCTGCCCTGAAGACTGTGTTATGCCCAAGAGGAGCTGTGCCACCTCCCCACAGGTGCAGTCACACAGTCCCTGGCCAGGGCAGCCTCCGACAGCCTGGCACTCACCTGGCCTTCTCCCCTCCCTCCACAGGCAGCAAGAATCCCAAGATTGCCCTGAAGCTGGCTGAGCTCCAGACGGACCATCAGGGCAAAGTAAGAGCCCAGCATATGGGGAAGCTTGCACAAGGAATGGCAGGGCTTGTACACAGCTAGCCTAATCTCTGTGACCTGTGTGGTGCAGCCAGTTGGCCTCACCTGTCTCCTGTGGTGGCCATAAGCCCAGAACAGTGGGGCACATTGCCAGTGTGCCAGTCTCCAGGTCACCTCCTGTTGGGCAGGGCAGTGTTCTGGATCCTTCTGTGTCCCCTTCCCCCTTTGCATTGCTCACTTCGAGGCACTAAGTAAGGCCTTGGAACTCAGAGTATGTACCAAGCAGCAAGGGCAACGTGGCCCAGATAAGAGGTCTCTGGTGAGTGCATCCCCCTGCCTCTGTAGGCCCATCCACTGCTCTGATGCACCTTCCCTGAGTCCAGTGAGAGCTGATGACAGCACTACCAAAGTCCAAATCCCTCAGGTCACCAAGGATATGTGACGCTGAAAGTCACCGAGGTGGCTCCTGGGCCCAAGGCTGTGTAGCGCTTGCTTTTGGGGACAGCAGACAGGCATTTTGTGCAGCTGCAGGGGTATGGCACCTGGGGATTTAGTTCTTAGGTTAATGTACTGTGTGTGGAGGTCAGAGGACAGCTTGTGGGGCCAGCTTTCTCCCTCCACCTCATGTGTTCTAGCAGTTAGACTAGACGGGGACTCAGGTCATCAAGCTTGGTGACAGGACCCTCCCTGCACAGCTATTTCACTGGCTCCCTAGCAAGTTTTTGTAAAAACTTTGATAATGTCCAGGAAGGTATAAGACGACTCCATACCTTTGTTAGTTGCACCATTTTCTTTATGCATATTATGCCCTCACTCACCAGGACCTTTGTATAATCTTCAGAACATAACGGCATTACCAGTGATGTAATTTTTGAGGGAGCAGGGAGCAGCAGGGGAAGTTCAAGGTTTTTTCCCTTTTTTAAAAAAATGTATGAGCGCAGTGCCCATGGAGTCCAGAAGAGGACGTCGGAGCCCTTGGACTGGAGTTAAGGGCACACATGAGCTACCCTGTAGGTGCTGAGAACTGAACTTGGGCCTGCAAGTGCAATAAGGGCTCAGTCACTGCCTCATCCTCAGCCACACCCAAGCCTCCACAACATACAGGCTCCTGATCTGGGTGTGGGCTGCAGCAGTGGAACAGCTGTGGACTGGTGACCTCGCCAGGATTGCCACCCATGACCCTGCCTCCCTTTCTTCCCATCATCTACATGCTCAGCTTGCCCAAGACCCCTTGAATCTCCAGGGATGACTCAGGGCAGAAACAGGTGCTTCTAGAACTATTTGTATGTGGCAGGGAGTGCAATGCACTGTTGCGGTGTCATTCCCTCCCCTCTCCCCCAAGGAGCTGTCACCACAGCAGAAAGCCACAGGTTGATGTCTTTGACAGCAGAGATCAGAGATGCTGTCTGCAGCCATACAGATGGGTGTTGGTAGGGCTGGCCCCCCTCTGAGGGCTGGACGGGGTCTGTCCCAATAGCTCAGGTGACCACCTGTCCTGAGGGTCTAGTGGATACCTAGAGAGAGAGGGGGGGAGAGAGAGAGGGGGAGAGGGAGAGGGAGAAGGAGAGATGGAGAGACAGAGACAGAGACTGTGTGTCTGTCTGTCTCATTGCATCTCTCCCTTTTGAGACAAGGTCTTTCTTTGAATCCTAGAACTCACTATGTAGTCCAGGCTGGCCTCAAACTCACAGAGATGGTCCTGCCTCTGCCTCTCAAGAGCTGAGATTAAAGGCATGAAACACCACACCCGGCTCTTGATTTTAGTGTAGATTGCCCACATATGCATGCACCATGTACATGGAGTGCTCATGAGGGCCAGAAGAGGACATCAGAGCTACTGAAACTGGCATTCCCAACCAGTTAGCCACCATGCGGCTGCTGTGCATCTAACCATCAGCAGGCTGGAGATCAGTGAGGCTGTGGTGATGTGTGTGACATGGCGCTGTTTCTCCAGATTGTGTCAAGCTGGGAAAAGGAACTGGTACAGCCATTCAGCACTCTTTTCCCCACAGTGGAGTACATCGCCCGGGCTGGCTGGACACGGGATGGCAGATAGTGAGTGTCTTGGGAATGGGCAAGTATCTGGAGGCTACTTGGGGCCTCAGCAGAGCAGAGCTCAGTGCCCTGCAGCCATGAATTTTTCCCTAAGGGTACCCCTCCCAGCCCTAGCTGGCAGGAGACAAAGCGGGAGACTCAGGTGTTGGGTCCATCTGACCAAAGTCCCAAGGGTGAGTCAATGCCTGGTGGCCCAGAGTAGAAGGAAACACTAAGCCACAGACAGGATGAAGGAACTCCTCTGAGCCCTTGACGTCCTGAGCTCTCCACAGTTGGGACAGAATGCAGGCACGAACAGCCTTCCTCACCACTTCCTCCTCATCTTTCCTCTTGCTATGTAGCCCAGGCTGACCTAGAACTTGCTTTATAGCCAAGGATAACCCCCCTTTGCCTCTACCTCTCTACTCCTGAGATGACAGGTGCACAGCCATGTCAAAACCATGGTGTACCTTTACATGAGACCCCGTGATCGTGCCCAGCATCAGAATAGAATAGAATAGAATAGAATAGAATAGAATAGAATAGAATAGAATAGAATAGAACAGAATAGAACAGAATAGAACAGAATATTAGAATATTGTCCATTTTGTTAATGTTGGGCGTGATGGCACACACCTGTCATTTCAACACTGAAGTGGAGGCAAGGAAGGTCGAGAGTTCAAAGCCATCCTCGATTATAATCAGCCCTACCTTTAAAAAACAAAAAACAAAACCAAAATGTATCTGTCCCATTTGAGAATGCTGTGCCAGGCCTAAGTCATGTGGGTTTTTGTCACTAGAGTTTCATTTAATCTGTCCAGAGATCATGTACCACTTAGGCCTCCCCCATACCCTGGTTGGCCATGGGCTGAGTTCAGCAAGGCTGGCCCCGTGTCCCCTGCCAGCAACTGAGGCCTCCTGCTGCCTCCTCTCTTGTTCTTCCAGTGCCTGGGCCATGTTCTTGGACCGTCCCCAGCAAAGGCTCCAGCTTGTCCTCCTGCCCCCCGCCCTCTTCATCCCCACCCTTGAGAGTGAGGCCCAGCGGCTTGCGGCTGCCAGAGCCATCCCCAAGAATGTGCAGCCCTTTGTCATTTACGAAGAAGTCACCAATGTCTGGATCAACGTAAGCAGTAGTGCCAGGATGCCCCACTGTCCCCACAGCCAGGTCCCCAGTGTGACACTGGGCTGGGTTCAGGGGCTTGGTCAGCTGCAGAGTCCTCTGACCCATCATCTGTCCCCACAGGTCCATGACATCTTCCACCCGTTCCCTCAGGCTGAGGGCCAGCAGGACTTCTGTTTCCTTCGTGCCAATGAGTGCAAAACTGGCTTCTGCCACCTGTACAGGGTCACCGTGGACCTTAAAACCAACAACTACGACTGGACGGAACCCCTCAGCCCTACAGAAGGTGAGAGAGCCTCAGCCATGTAGGAAGCTGTGGTCGGGAGGAAGGGGTAGCTGCACTCTGGCCCACTCAACCCTCGTGCCATTGGCAGCCATCAGCTCCTGTTTGTTGATCGATTAGGTGGGGTTTCCTAAATGCCTGTGCAGTATGGCTCTTGCTACGGAATGAAAATCAATCAATAATAAATAATAAGGAAGGAAGGAAGGAAAGAGGGAGGGAGGGAGGGAAGGAAGGAAGGAAGGAGGGGACTGTTTTTAGGGATGGAGGAGGAGAAACTTGATTGTAGACAGAGAGGAGAGCATGAGAGTCCAGGGTAAACATGACCAGACTGAGCGAGGCTGTGTGAGGACAGAGGGAGGGAGAACAAGAGAGGAGCCACAGACCAAGATGGGCAGCCTGGGCCAAGAGACTGGTGTAGCCAAAATGGCTGAGTTAAATTGGGGCCAGAGGAATGACACGGTGTGTGTGTGGGGGGGTAGCCCCAATGGAGGGACAGGGTATGCTGGCTGGGGGGGCCTGAAACAAGTAGTGACCTGGGATGGTGGGCAGACTTTCCAGCATCTACTTTAATGTGTTAATGGGTACCTCAGCGCTCCTGAACACACACCGGGCCTGAGACCTAATAGCTGCCACCAGAGCGTTAGAGTTTGGTCCCTATGTACCGCTGTGTGTCGCCTGCATTTAGCTTCATCTTGTTCTTTTCTTGGTGTATGGCCATACCTGCTCACTTCTATTTGCCTGTTGACCATGTTTGTGTCCCAGCCTCAGCCATGTGGCTTCAGAGCTTCAGAAAAGGAAAATGGTATGTGGTGGTGCTCACCTCTGACCCCAGTCTCCCACAGCTGAGACTGGAGCATCAAGTAATAATGCAAGGGGAATTAAAGATGGTGTCTCAGCTGGGTGGTGGTGGCACACACCTTCAGTCGCCACACTTGGGAGGCAGAGGCATGCAGATTTCTGAGTACAAGGCCAGCCTGGTCTACAGAGTGAGTTCCAGGACAGCCAGGGCTACACAGAGAAACCCTGTCTCAAAAAAACAAAATAAAATCAATCAATCAATCAATCAATCAATCAATCAATCAAGATGGTGTCTCTGGCCCTGGGGGATGTAGAGAAAGTCAAGTGGCAAAGAAATGGGGAGTATTGTTCTAACAGTGAGCCAGTGCCCCCTGCAGAGATCTGAGGAGAACTAGAAAGACCTGGGGCAGGGGACACTGTGGGGCTGTGTGCAGGACAGAGCTGTGGTGTTGGAGGAGTCTGGAGGAGGTTCAGGTATGTGGAACAAGGAGGAGGTAGAGAGGGTGTCTGCATGGGCCGCAGACAGACAGACAGGGCTGGGCTGTGACCATCAGGAAGCAGGAAGTAGTTGGCTCTCCATCATTGTGAAGTGACTCTTTGGGTTTCTGTGAGGCTCAGGGCAAGGAGCATCAGGCCACAGTCAGAGCCGGAGCTGCCCCAGTGCTCTTGATCGGACACGTGGGCCTTGGCTGATGGTCTCTCCCAGTGGGGCAGGCCCATGGGACTAAGGATGACTTGGGGTCCAGTTGGGGGCTCATCAGGAGAGTGGAGATCAAAGTGTGTTTGGAGTCAGTGGCTTGAGGGGTAGACGGTGCTTCTAGGAGACAATTCATGGCTCCTGTGTGATGGCAGGTGACCCCCAGGGGCTGGGGTCACTTCTAGGCTGTGCAATGGAGCTGTGTCCTCTTATCTCAGGGTCTTTGCACAGACCCAGTCTCCAGAGGATACGTTCAGAGAGCAGCATTCCTGCTCTGCTGCTGCCTGCTAGCAGCTCCCCCAGTTGTGACAGCTTCACATGTCCCCAGACAATGCTTAGCCTCCTTGAAGATGGGTCATCTTCTGTAAGCAGCACAGTTAAGAAGTGCTGTGGCAGCTGTGGGCTCCAGGGACAGGGTGACTGGGATGGCATCTCTGAGAGCCCGGTACCAGGCCTTATGTCCTGGCTACTTGGCACCAAGTGACCCACGGTGCTGACGGGCTCTGTCTCCGTGTCCCTCCTGGCAGTGACTCAGTGTCACAGGAATGTCACTGACTCTGTGTACCCTGCCAGGGTGCTACCACTGAACTCGAGGGGCGTTTGCCTAGAAACTTGCCTTCAGCTCATGGTTGCCCAGCCTGAGACCCGGACGCCAGGGTGCCTTGCCCCACAGGCTTGCTCAGGCTCCATCACATGCCTCCTGGCTTGATGTGATGGCAGCTGAGTGTCTGAGCAAGAGAGACCTGAGGAAAAGGAAGAGAGATTCAGAAGGGCCAACCTGGACTGAGGCTGAGTCGTTACAGTGTCCTCCTGACACACAGGAAGGCCTGGGCTTCGCCTGCAGCACCACAGAAACCCTGTGTGCTGGCATGTCTGAGAGTCCAGATTTCTAGGTCATCCTCAGCTACTTTGTGAGCTTGAGGCCAGCTTGTGCTACATGAAACCCTGTCTAAAATTGAGAAGAGGGGGAGGCAGGGGCCAGAGCCGGAGACATGGCTCACCTCTTGCAGAGGACCAGGGTTCAGTTCCCAGCACTCACAGGGCGGCACATAACTGTCTTAGTTCTAGTTCCTGGGAATCCTATGCCCTCTTCTGGCTTCTGCAGGTACTGCATGCACTGAGTGCACACCCAAAGTAAAAATTAAAAAACGAAGAAGGATAGCTGTTGAGGCTGGGGAGGCTGGCATGATGGGGAAGAGAGCAGCTTTGGGAGGACACACAAGAGGTGATGTGTTGGTCACTAGGACCCTGTGGTGTTGAGAAGCACAGTCAGAAATCCAGGGCTGGGAGCAGGGGTAGCCTTATGTGTGGGTGGGACCTGTGAATGAGGGGCCTGGGCAGTGGTCGATCTCCTGATTGCCTTAAACTACGAGAACAGCGTAGGACAGCCACTTGTCACCCCAGGCTGCCCAGTCTACATCTGATGTGCCCTAGCAAATGCCTGGCTTCTGTCTAGTTGGGCCTCGGAAGCAGGCCCAGACCTTTTAACCCAGCAGGCCTCCAGGAAACAGAACCTGGTTCTATTTGTGGTTGTTGGGTTTACTCTCGAGACAGGGTCTCACTATGTAGCCTATAGCTGGCCCAGAACTCACAGAGATCCTCCTGCCTCTTTCTCCTGAGTGTTGGGAGTGTGGTGTGTTTACTCCTGCCTAGTTGTCTGATGAGAGCCTGGTTCAAGTGGCCAGCTGTCACATGCCACACCCGCTTTAAGTTAGAAAGGTCACTTCCGCCGGGCGGTGGTGGCGCACGCCTTTAATCCTAGCACTTGGGAGGCAGAGGCAGGCGGATTTCCGAGTTCGAGGCTAGCCTGGTCTACAGAGTGAGTACCGGGACAGCCGGGGCTACAGAGAGAAACCCTGTCTCAAAAAACCAAAAAAAAAAAAAAAAAAAAAAAAAAAAAAAAAAAAAAAAGAAAGGTCACTTCCTGGGTATTGTCTGGAAGTACTGGCTGCCCGCACTAGGAGGGACAGGCCCCACAGGCCCCACAGACCCCACTGGCCCCACTGGCCCCACTTAGCCTCCCAGACAGGTTCCCACCTGGTTGCCACTTAGCTCAGGCTGATAGCCCAGCAGTCAGTAGGGTTCCCTTGGCTTCCGTCTAGCAAGCCTGTGCCCTTCCTGCGTCCCTCACCTCTCTGCTCTCCTTTCTCACAGATGAGTTTAAGTGCCCCATCAAGGAGGAAGTCGCCCTGACCAGTGGCGAGTGGGAGGTCTTGTCGAGGCATGGCTCCAAGGTACCCCATTGTCCCCAGCCCTCCAGCAGGCCAGGCATGTACTTGCTAGCCTCTGCCTTTTCCTGCAGCTTTTCGTCCCCTCCCCCCATCCCACAGGGGCCCCAAGACATGAATACTTGCCTCAGCAGGGAGGTGCACATGGGGAGGCCTGGCTCCCTAATGCTGCCCAGGACCCACCCTGCAGTCCACTGTATAAGCGTGCTGAGTGGAAGTCTGGCGGCCACTCACTTCTTCCTGGGACCTTCCCACATGGTGGCTGACACTTCACCCAAGCAAAGAATCAGAGTTAAAGATATTTTAGTCTGCTTCATGTATTTCTGATTTTTTTTTTCCAGTTTTTAACTTTGCATTGCTGGCCGTGGAACCAGGGTCTTCCTGAGTGCTAGGCACTTTCACACTGTGCTCTCCCCCAGGCACATGAAGTGGGAAATGCTCTGATTGCCCATACTGATGTGATACATCCCTACCTGTATTGCCATGGACAGGGCTTCCTCATGTGGCTTTGAACCTTTTCCTCTAGAATTAAGGGGAAAATGAGGCTGAAGCATTTTCAAATCTGCAAAGGGTAATGTGGATGGGCCTGTCATTCCAATAGTCTGAGGGGCTGATAAGGGAAAATTTTCATATTTAGGTTAGCTTGGGCTACACAGCCAGACTCAGCCTCAGAATAAAACAATTGGCTAGATATCTTTTTTATTTTTTATTTCTTTTTTTCAGAAAAGGTTTCATATAGCTCAGGCTGGCTTTGACTTCACTATGTAGCTGAGGGTCATCTTGAACCTCCCAAGTGCTAGGTTTACGCATGCTCCACCACACCCAGCTTATGTGGTGTTAGGGATGGAACACAGGGCTTTGTGCACGCTGCGTATGCTTTCTCCCCCTGGGTGCATCCGTGGGACCTACCGTAGCCTGTCCCTCATGCTCCACCCTCAGTCTGATGTGCTACAGGGCTGCTGCTGGCCTGGGCATAGGAGGGAGGAAGTGTTGGCCGAGGCACACTGGTCACATAGGTCCCCATTGCCTGCAGATCTGGGTCAACGAGCAGACGAAGCTGGTGTACTTTCAAGGTACAAAGGACACACCCCTGGAACATCACCTCTATGTGGTCAGCTACGAGTCGGCAGGCGAGATTGTGCGGCTCACCACACTTGGCTTCTCCCATAGCTGCTCCATGAGTCAGGTGTGCATGCCACACCATGCCCACCCCAGCTTCCCAGGGTCCGGGAGGATGAAAGTGTGGGGAAGCTGTTCCCTCTGATCCAGTCCACAGCCCTTGGCCTCTTAAAATACTCTAGAAGTCAGGCTGAAGCCTGTCCATTGAAGATGAAGCCTGGGTCTCTAGGCTGGGAACAGCCCTCACTGGGCAGGTTCATGATCTGCAAAGGGTGTGGCAATGATCCACAAGTGGGTAGGGTTGTACAGTGTCTCTGGGGAAGGTAGAAGCCTGCTCCTGTACACTGAGTGCCATCCTGTGGCCAGCAGAACTTCGACATGTTCGTGAGTCACTACAGCAGTGTTAGCACGCCACCCTGTGTGCATGTGTACAAGCTGAGCGGCCCTGATGATGACCCGCTGCACAAGCAACCTCGCTTCTGGGCCAGCATGATGGAGGCGGCCAGTGAGTAGTGTGGTCTCAGGGGGCTGGCCTGCCAGCGAGGTGGGAGAGGGTCGGGAGGGAGGAGGGCGAGGCAGACACCGGGCTGCCAATGACAGGTGCACACATGAGGAGTACTCATCTTGGGTCAAGAGAGGTTCCCTGTGACTCTCCTGACTCAGGTGTGGCTGCAGATGCAGGCTGGCACCCTGGGGGCTAGCCTGGGGTAATTTCAGTGACAGTGCTTCTGAGACCAGGTGTTTGGAAGTTGTAAGAGTTTTTTGTTATTGTTGTTGTTTGTTTTTGTTTTTTTGAGACAGGGTTTCTCTGTGTAGCCCTGGCTTTCCTGGAATTCACTCTGTACACCAGGCTGGCCTCCACCTCAGAGATCTGCCTGCCTCGGCCTCCGGAGGACTAGAATTGAAGGTGTGTGCCACCACTGCCGTGTGGAAGCTGTAAATTGGACAGGGAGCACAGGGTCAGGTAATCAGAGAGACCTCAGAATAAAGAAACTGTTCTGAGAAGTCACCTCCAGAGCCTGCGGTCCACTGCGGCTCTATCTGCAAAGTTTGAATTCCAGTTTCAGCACACAGGACTTAATCCACTGTCCTGAGCATGCCTTGGAAAGACCTAGGACAGTGTCAGGGGATCAGTGGCAGAATTTGGGCATATCAGAAGCCCCAGCTTCATCCCTAGAACCCATTCATCTTAGTCAGTGTTCCATTGCTGTGAGGAGACACCGTGACCAAGGCAACGCTTACAGTTCTGAGGTTCAGTCCATTGTCATCATGGTGGGAAATATGGCAGTGTCCAGGCAAGCATGGTGCTAGAGGCGGAGCTGGGAGTTGTACATCCATGAGCAACAGGAGACTGTGAACCACACTGGGCATAAGTATAGAAAACCTAAAAACCTGCCCCCACAGTGACACACACACTTCCTCTAACAAGGCCACACCTCCTAATAGTGCCACACCCTGTTGGTCAAGTATTCAAATACAGGAGTCTATGAGGGCATACCACATTCCACTCCCTGGCCCCCATTGGCTTACAGCCATAACATAATGCAAAATGCATTTAGTCCAACTTCAAAGGTCCCCATAGTCTGTCACATTCTCTCTCTCTTTTTTTTTTTTTTTTTTTTTTTGGTTTTTTTTTCGAGACAGGTTTTCTCTGTGTAGCCCTGGCTGTCCTGGAACTCACTCTGTAGACCAGGCTGGCCTCAAACTCTGAAATTCACTTGCCTCTGCCTCCCAAGTGCTGGGATTAAAGGCATGCGCCACCACACCCGGCTTGGCTATCACATTCTTAACAATGTTAAAAAATTCAAAGTTCAAAATCTCTTCTTAGATTCATGCAATCTCTTAACTATAATCCCCTATAAAATAAAAAAGCAGATCACACACTTCTAACATACAGTGGCACAGGATATACATTACTATTCCAAAATGTAGGGATGGGAGCATAGTGAGGAAATACTGGACTGAAAAAAGACTGCGAAAACCCCAAACACTGCATCTCCATATCTAATGTTGAAGGGTCTGCAGATTTCCAGCTCTTTCCAGCTTTGTTGACTGCAACACACTCTCTTCTTTCTCTTAGGCTGGCTCCATGTCCTGTTAGCAGGTCCCCTCAGCACGTATCCCATGGCTCTGGCATCTCTAACCTCTTGGGGCCCCCAGAGCATTCCAGGCTTCTCCTTCACAGCTTTATACAGCGGCCCTTCTGGGCCTCCGTACAAGGACATGCCTGCCACACACCTGGCTGCAGCAGCTTCCCTTAGTCACAAAGGGAGATTCCATAGCCCCTTTCTTCTCGCCTTGACTCTAACGCAGAACCAAATGGCTGAAGTTGTCAAGCTTTGCTGCTTACTGGGGCTAGAACATGGCATCCTTATTCAATTACATCTTCACCAGCTTTCTATTTTCAGTGGTTTCCTTCAGTGCCTAAGCTTGGCTTTCCTGGAACGTAGGACATCCCAGCCCTCAGGAAGTAGAGGCAGGAGGATTATAAGTTTGGGTCCAAGCCACCATGGGCTATAAAAAAATTGTGTCTTAGGAACAAGGCCTTGGTCCTCTTGGGCAGGTGACCAGTGTGGCTGTGTGCTATTCCTTGAGAAACAGAGCAGGAAACCCAAGGGCAGCCATGGTTGGGGTGGTGTGTGCACTGCTCTGAAGCCATTGTTGGCTTCCACCATACTCCAATTCCCCACAGTGGCCAGAACCCTGGAGTAGAGGAACCCTGGGGTGGGGCAAGTTCCTGGATTGCTCTACCCCTGTGGTGCCCTCCCCAAGGTCATGTTTCAGGCAAAAGCAGCAGAGGCAGGTAGGTCCACGGGCCAGGTCTTGCAGTGGGTATGGTCTCCCCAGCCTCTCCACATAGCACTTTTGTTTTCTCAGATTGCCCCCCAGACTATGTGCCCCCTGAGATCTTCCACTTCCACACCCGTGCAGATGTGCAGCTCTATGGCATGGTCTACAAGCCACACACCCTGCAGCCTGGGAGGAAGCACCCCACTGTGCTCTTTGTCTATGGGGGCCCACAGGTGGGTACACTCTGGCCCAGGCTTTGTCTCTCGAAGCCCCAGGGCTATCACTGACCACCCCCCAGCACCCTCGCAGCTCTCACCACCCCCCTTGCCTGTAGGTGCAGTTGGTAAACAACTCCTTCAAGGGCATCAAGTACCTGCGGCTAAACACACTGGCATCCTTGGGCTATGCTGTGGTAGTGATCGATGGTCGGGGCTCCTGTCAGCGGGGCCTGCATTTTGAGGGGGCCCTGAAAAATCAGATGGTGAGTCCTGCTTCTGCAGTGTGGGTCCTGGGGAACACAGGTGTCCTTTACTCTTCCCAACCCTGAGCGGGAAGGGAGATGATGGTGTCCCAAACACAGTCTAACACTATGGAGTTACCTCAGTCCAGGGAACCCAAGGGTATTACAAAAGAAGGGAACAGATAGGGTGCTGGGGACAGTGGCGTTTAGCGTGGTGACTGAGACGATGGTGATAGTCACAATGATTGTGATAGTCGTGATGTAGATGGTGAAGATGGTTGTGGTGATAATTATGATGGTGATGCTAATGGTGGCTGTGATACTGACGATGGTTTGATGGTGGTGATGATAGAGCTGATGGGGAGGTGGTGCCAGCCTGAAAACATAAAGAACAGCTTTAGCAGGGCCATTCTAGGCAGATACTTCTAAATACTACTTGGAGTCTAGTCTAAGAGGACAGGCTTCTCACTAGCAACATGGTGACGTGGTGTGGGATGCTAGTAATGCCCCAGTGGAAGTCACAAGAGGCTGGGTTTCCACAGGGCCAGGTGGAGATTGAGGACCAGGTGGAAGGCTTGCAGTACGTGGCTGAGAAGTATGGCTTCATTGACTTGAGCCGAGTCGCCATCCATGGCTGGTCCTACGGTGGCTTCCTCTCACTCATGGGGCTCATCCACAAGCCACAAGTGTTCAAGGTGGGTTTTACTCCTGTGTAGCCACCTGCAGCCTGATGCCCACCCACCCTTAGCCCCTTGTGCCCACCTCAGAGCCCCAACACAGAGCAAGTACCTTGGCAGGGGCCTTGCCACCTGGCTATCTCTCCCCGCAGCTGCCCCACGAGGCCGAGTCCCCCTCCTCATTGCCTGCCACCACCGGCCCCAGGATGGCATCCACCAGCAGCTCTATGTGGGAGGCCAAGCCCGGGACCCCCGCCTCGGAGAGGCAGAGGTGGGGCATGCTGTGAGGAGCAGCAGGGGGGCACAGGCCCCGGGACTGGCAGGGCACTGTGGGGCGGCGGCCATGAGGAGGCGGAGGAGGCTGGAAGGTGGGATGGGCCCTCCCTCCACATCCTTTTTGTCCCTGAGCAGCTTAAGGCCCACAGAACACATCTGAGAGCCCCCTTTCAGATACCACCCCCATGCATGAGCTTCCTAGACCCCCGCTGAGGCCCACAATCTTGGCCAAGGCCAGACTCCACATCCAACGCCTCTCTCCCTGCCCGATCCATCCCCTGTGTCTTCCAGGTAGCCATTGCGGGTGCTCCTGTCACTGTGTGGATGGCCTATGACACAGGGTACACGGAGCGATATATGGATGTCCCCGAAAATAATCAGCAAGGATATGAGGCAGGGTCCGTAGCCCTGCACGTGGAGAAGCTGCCCAATGAGTAAGCCACCCAGCTCCCATCCTCCCTGCCAGCTGTCCCGATGAGCTCAGGCATCCAGGTGCCTGTTGGGGTGTCATCAGACCAGGTCCCACCCCAGAAGTGCAGGATTTTGGGGATAAGTCTACAACTGGCTGTGGCACCTTGGCTCCCTCACAACTCCAGTAGCCCCATGAGCTCCTGTCTTGCGTTGATGACCTATCTAGAACTTGAAGTGTCACACATGGCCACCTGCCAAATGGAAGTGTCAGACACAGGTGGCTCCAGTGAGGCCTAGGCCTCTTCACTGTGTGGAAATCCCACCATTGCCTGGAGCCCTGCAGCCAGGCTCCTCCTATGCACTCAGCTGAGGTGTGCAAGCAGATGCCTGGGCTGCCAGGGCCCAGGCATCACTCCACTAGCATGGCTCTTTCTCTGCAGGGATGGAATATTCTAGAACTAGAGAAGTAAGTAATGGGTACACAATATCATGAAGCCACAAAAGCATCAAAGGCTGTCATTTGCCTGAGCATCACTGTTGCACATCAGTGTATAAAGCTGAAATAAAATGGCTAGGCCTAGGCCCCGTGGTAGTGTGTATGCCCAGCATGCAGGAAGCCCTGGGCCCCAACCCAGGCATGGCAGTGCATGGCCTGTCAGCCCAGCACTCAGGAGGTAGAGGCAGGAGGATCAGGAGTTGAGTGTCACCCTTAGCTATGTGGGCAGTTCAGAGGCAGCCCAGCTACATGAGACCTTGCCTCAAAAATAATTATATAAGTAAGCAAATTAAATTCAAAGAGAATATTCACCTTCTTGGTTACTCCTACCACTTTTGATATTCTGAGGAGTCACAGGTGGGAATATGCTTCCAGAACATTACACCATGCCTGGGCATGGGACTACTGTAGCCACCCCTTTCCCTCTGCTTCAGTCCTGCCTGCTGCACTGGAGCTGGGGAATAACTGTGAGCCTGTGGGCACTGCTCTACTGTCTGCCAGGGCCTTACCAGCTCCCCTGTCTCCTCTAGGCCTAACCGCCTGCTCATCCTCCATGGCTTCCTGGATGAGAACGTTCACTTTTTCCACACAAATTTCCTGGTATCCCAGCTGATCCGAGCAGGGAAGCCATACCAGCTTCAGGTACATGGTTTGTACATGGGGACCAAGGCAAAGTCCCAGGCTCCCACCCTATGCCCCTTCTATTGCCTGAGCTTCAAAGGGCCCTGCGTTCAGTCATGTCTTTCCTGACCAGCCCTTGCCAATGGTCACCATATCCCATACTGGGCATACTGGTCCTCAGTGACTACACCTCAGTGAGACTCCAGTATTGATGAATCCACTTGGCTACAGGCATGGGAGTTTCCCCAGTGATTAGAGACCCAAGAGCAGTTGCCTGAGGGAGGGGACATTTAGAGGTGCAGGAGTGAGTGGGTTGGTGAGGACTGAGGCCCAGGGAGCCCTAGACCCAGGCACAACCACGAGAGTGAGAGCCCTGAGCTTTGGGGACTTACTGCGGGGAGCCTTCTGGGATGGGGCCTACTGCAGAGGCAGGTCTTCAACCCCAAGGTGGTTAGACTGTGAGGGAGACACCAGACGACCAGGACAGTAGAGGGGCAAGGAGCCTTCCCTCAAGGAGGTGACTTTGCTTTCCCTAACTGCGGGAAGCTCGGGGATCTGAGGTTTGGGTGGGGTTGGTGTCGTCAGACTTGTCCATGGGTGGATTTAGAGCAGGCAAGGGTTTTCAGCCTTCCCCTACATCACACGTGGCTGGCAGCTGTGGTCTTCAGAAAAGATCCACTCACCCTAGACCTGGTGACAGTAACTAACCCATGCCGCCAAGGCCTCAGCTCCATGTGGTGAGCCATTAGTGCACCCCGCCTCATCAGTGCAGTGAGATCCCCAGGTGGGCCTGACCACAGCCCTGCCTCTTCTGCAGATCTACCCAAATGAGAGACATAGCATTCGCTGCCGTGAGTCCGGAGAGCATTACGAGGTGACGTTGCTGCACTTCCTGCAGGAACACCTGTGACCTCAGACCTGACTCCTTATTGCCACCGCTGCTTTTCTTGCGTTTTTGTAATCCTTTAATTTTTGAAGCTTCCAATTTGCTTGCTGCTGCTACCTGAGGGCCTGGACAGAGGTGGTGTCAGCCCCCATGCCGCCCGCCCTCAAGCTGGTGAGGAGAAGCCGCCATTGTGCCCACAACCTCCACCAGACTGCCATGGCCCCAAACTCGCAGCACCATCCCAGTGCAGAAGCATGTGCCACCTGCCCCCCTGCAGAGTCATGTGTATCTGGGGTGGGCGTTTTAAATAATTATTTAAAAGACAGGAAGTAAGCGGTACCGAGTAATGAAATTGAAGGTACAGCACTGGGCGTCTGGGGACCCCACGCTCTCCCAACGCCCAGACTACGTGGACCTGCCAAGCCCCTGTCTGGGCGCCTTCTACCCTGCCTGTCTGCTGCCCGGCTCTTCCCCACTTACCACCCTCGGGTGCCAGGTCGTGAGTAGGACCTGTCCTGACCTCAGGATGATAGCCCTTCCCCACTCCCTTCTACAAGAGTTCTGGCATAAAAAAGTAAAAAAGAAAAAGAAAAAACAAACCAACCAAACCAGAAACCACCTCTACATATTATGGAAAGAAAATATTTTTGTCAATTCTTATTCTTTTATAATTATGTGGTATGTAGACTCATTAAACAATTCCAAATGAAAATGATGCCGCTGTGAGGCTCCTCAAGTGGTGTTGGCTGGAGGGCAGAGGGATTGCAGGAGGCTCTGTGGGCCCTTGAAATGTCAGGCTGGGGACTGAGGGCAGGTGATGGGAGCATGGTGGATAGGACAGCCAGCGTGGGCTCCACCTCAGCGCTTAGGAGGCAGAACTCGGTGGGTCTCTGTGAGTTTCAGACCAGCTTTGTCTACAGAGGAAATTTCATGACAGCCAGGGCTACAGAGAAACCCTGTCTTAAAAAATCAATAATATTGGGCTGGCGAGATGGCTCAGCGGGTAAGAGCACTGACTGCTCTTCCAAAGGTCCTGAGTTCGGATCCCAGCAACCACATGGTGGCTCACAACCACCCGTAATGAGATCGGACGCCCTCTTCTGGTGCATCTGAAGGCAGCTACAGTAAATTACACAGGAGAGAGCGGGCCAGAGCCAGCGGGCCGGAGCCAGCAGGACCAGCAGAAGTCCGGAAATCAACAGCAGCCACACATGATAACTCACAGCTACAGTGTACCCATACACATAAAATAAATAAAAATAAATCTTTAAAAAAATCAATAATATTATAGAAAACCATTATTAAAGATGAAAGACTTCCTCATAAGTAATCTCCCGTGGGTCAGCTGGTCTTTTCTCTCAGGTTCTGTCCTAACCCTGGGATGCACACAAGTGGCCTCTGTGATTAGTGACACAGTCCATTCCTTTTCATTCGAAAGGAGTGTGGGAAACAGAAACGGGGCTCATGAGATGATGGCTCGGCAAGTTAAAGCACCTGCTGACAAGCCTGACAACCCAAGTGTGATTTCCAAAAGCCATTTGCATTAGAAAAAACTGGCCCTGCAAGCTGCCCTCTGACCTCCACACACTGAATAAATAATGTAAAGGGACAACTAACAGTGAGAGAATAGGATGGGAAATGACCAAGAGAGCAAATGAGCAGTTTAAGTGCTTGGATGGAAGCCCGGGGACAGCACAGCTCTGAGGTGGGACCTCATAGTTCTGAGAGGAAGCCTCCTCAGCAAAGGAGATGGAGCTCTTAAGGGAAGGCATCCCCGCCAGGCCGAGGAGCTCTTCTCCGTCCTCATTGCTTCTTTTCTCTTGGCTTCTTCTGAGGAGACAGTCACACCAGGCAGAAAATATCATGAAAGAAATTTATTGAGGAGTCCAGGATGTGGAGGGATAAATCCAGGGACAGCTGCCCTTTGTCTCCTGGGAGCAGACAGCTGGGAATTGGACAAGGGGCAGTGTTTATACTGGATTTCTGAGAGGGGCAGAATTTTTCAGTAGATATGTCCAGATTGAGGATTGGTGGAATTTCAAGTGCTGAGCTTGGTGGAGGCTCAGTGATTGGTGGGTTTTCCTGCTCAGTGATTGGTGGCTTTTTCCACCCCCTTTCCCCTGCATCATGCCCATAGATAAGGGTGGGAAGTCCTTCCCGGCTGCAGCCAGCTTTTGTAGGACTGTGAAAAGCAGTCAGTTGAGTGAGGGTTTTTTTGTTTTTTTTTTTTTCCGTTTTCTGAGACAGGGTTTCTCTGTGTAGCCCTGGCTGTCCTGGAACTCACTCTGTAGACCAGGCTGGCCTTGAACTCAGAAATCTGCCTGCCTCTTCCTCTCAAGTGCTGGGATTAAAAGCATGCGCCACCACTGTCTGGTTGAATGAGTCTTAACTTCCGGAGATCCAGTGAAAGATTCCACAAGGGACGGAACAGTGGAGACACTTTCCCAGACACAGATGGCTGACTCCACGAGTCCTCAACTCCATTAGCCTGTGCTATCTGTCACATAGACAATGCTCCAAGCTCCCAGCATTCTGGCTGGACTCCACCCCCAATCAACTGACCACAGCCAGGTGTGCCCTGCCCCACAGACAGGTAGCCCAGCCCACCATAAAAGGGGTGGTTTGCCCTTCCCCTTCGCTCTCTTTCTGTCTGTCTGTCTTCTTCTCTTTCTCTTCTCTTAGCCTTCTACTCTTCTTATCTTTACTTTCTCCTCCTCCCTTCCCCCTCTCTCCATGTGGCCATGGTTGGCCTCTACTTTCCTATCTTCTCTCTCCTTTCTATAATAGTTTTACCACCATGCATTGCCTCCTTTCAACTAGATGCGCTGTATTGGCCCAACATTTGTAGTCGCGAGACCCGACCAAGAATTCCTGCACACCCCCGAACCGCCGGGTGGCCGCTTCCTTTCCCTGCCCCCTCTCTCCCTTTGGCCCCAGAGCTGAGTGAGCTGCTCTGAGGCCCACAATTCTTTCACAGCTCCTCCTTGGTGTCCAGTGTCACCTGCAACACTCAAGGGGTAGAACCTGAGTCCTTGGCCTCCGTGAGGCCCAAGGACCCCACCCCAGTCCTGCAGCTGTCTCCCTCTGCTTCTTGTCTGGACTGGGATCGAGAAGGCCACCCAACAGAACAGAGCACACAGACACCCGAGTCCACGGCCCAGAGTACTGGACCTTGGGCAAGATGCAGGTCATCCTCTCCAATTCCTTTTGCTCCCCCACCACCTGGCGGGGCGGACACGATGGCAAGCTCGAGGCCGGACAAGCTTTTGCTGAGGCGACATCTCTGTGGGGCTGCTAGGGGTGGGGGAGGCTGGAGAGATGAGCCGCTCTGGACAGCTCCTGTAAGGGCTTGCAGGCTGAGATGTCACCAGTGCTGCCACTTTGGACAGAACTTGTGGGACACTTTAGTGCAGTGGCCTACAGGCTGGGGGGGGAGGAGGACCCTGCCACTACTCTGATGGCGTTGTGGTCCACTGCTCAGGGACTACAGGAGGACTGGGATGAGGCAGGCTAGGGTGGCACCAGCAGCCATCAGGGCTGTTGGAGGGGAAAGAGGCCCAGTACTTGTAAGTAGATAGGGGATCACTTGGCCCCTATCTAATTTTAAAAAGGGCTTAATTTTAAAAGTTACATACTTATTTTCTGTTGTGTAAGACTGCTTGCCTCAGTTCATGTGAAGTGAGGACAGTTTTAGGAGTTAGTTCTGCCACTACCTAGTTCCCAGGGCTGAAGGACGGTCAGCTGTCATGGCCACGAGCCCCTTTACTCGCTATTCCATCTAGCCGGCCAGCCAAAAGATGGGAAAATTAGGGCTGGAGAGATGGCTCAGCACTTAAGAGCACTGACTGCTCTTCTGAAGGTCCTGAGTTCAGATCCCAGCAATCACATGTTGGCTCACAACCATCTGTAATGAGATCTGATGCCATCTTCTGGTGTGTCTGAAGACAGCTACAGTGTACTTCCATATGATAAATAAACAAATCTTTAAAAAAAAAGAAGATGAGAAAAATTGATCAGTAGCAAGCAGAGGGCTGGCCAGGCATGCTTAAGGTCCCGTAACAGCAAAGCAAAACCTGTGACCCATAGGAGGCTGCAAAACTGGAAGAGTCCATTTTTAAAGTATTGTTATTATATTATTTTTATGTGTATATGGCATTCTACCTACATACATGTCTGTCTGTAGGCCACATGAATACCTGGTACCCGCGGAGGCCAGAAGAGGACATCGGATCTCTCAGAACTGGAGTTAAAGTTGTGAACCACTATGTGGGTGCTAGGCCTCCAATCTTGGTCCTCTAAAACAGCCAGTGCTCTTAATGGCTGAGCCATCAACCCAGCCCTTACAATAAAATATTATTGAATAAAACAAAATATGCCAGACAGTGGTGGCGCACGCCTTTAATCCCAGTACCTGGGAGGCAGAGGCAGGTGGATTTCTGACTTCGAGGCCAGCCTGGTCTACAGAGTGAGTTCCAAGACAGCCAGGGCTACACAGAGAAACCCTGTCTTGTAAAACAAACAAACAAACAAACAAAAAACAACCAAAAACCGTAAAAAAAAAAAAAAAAAAAAAAAAAAAAAAAAAAAAAAGTAAAATAAGTTACAAAACGAAAAACAGTCAACAGGTAGTGGTGGAGGCCTACGCCTTTAATCTCAGCACTCAGACAGCAGGGTCAGGCATATCTCTGAGTTTGGGGCCAGCTTGAAGAGAGTTCCAGGACCCTGTCTTGAAACCAAAAACCAATAGCCAAATAAGCAAATAAAAGTGAAGTAAACCAGCCAGGCGGTGGTGGCGCACGCCTTTAATCCCAGCACTTGGGAGGCAGAGGCAAGTGAATTTAGGAGTTCGAGGCCAGCCTGGTCTACAGAGTGAGTTCCAGGACAGCCAGGGCTACACAGAGAAACCCTGTCTCGGAAAAAAACAAAAAACAAAAAAAAAGTGAAGTAAACCATATTAACACGATAATCTAACAAAATTAAACACTGTCAACCCCCATGTAGTCCTGAAGTGAGTCCAGGAGCCCATTTAAGTGAGAAAAACTCTGACCCCAGCAGCACTGAGCTGGAGTCGCCCCAAGGCGTCCGCGAGCGCCAATCAGAGGCACGCAGAGCATCACGTGCCAAGGCGAGTCCCGCCCCGTCGCCGCCTTCCAAGCCAGCCGCCTGGTCGGGCGGGGGCGAGGTTGTCAGCGTTCCGCGCCTACGTGTCCCGCGCCTGTCACTCCACGTCTGCGAGCGCCTGCGCATTGCCCCGGAAGCAAGATGGCGGCCCCCAGCGGAGGCTTCTGGACTGCGGTGGTCCTGGCGGCCGCGACGCTGAAACTGGCGGCCGCTGTGTCTGAACCCACCACCGTGCCGTTTGACGTGAGGCCCGGAGGTGTGGTGCATTCCTTCTCCCAGGACGTAGGACCCGGGGTACGAGCTAAGCCTCCTCCAGGGGAATCGATGCCTAGGGATTGCGGGTACTGGGCGGAGCCAGACTGCCCATCTGGTGGTCCTGGAAACTGGCCAGAATGGCAGGGGCAGGGTTACCTGAAGAAGGGACGTGGCTGCCTCAGCGGTCTTCATTGCAGTCGTTCCCTACCTGCAAGGCGACTTCCCCTTGCCCATCTCGTTCTAGAAAAGGGAATGCCGGTTGATAAAAGCAGCGGATCTAAGGGACTGGTTATAACAGGTCGCACAAGGATTACTTACTGAACTTGGACTAGAGAGGTTGCATCCCCAAGCCTTACAGGAGTCCATCAACTCTCCTTACCCTGGCTGTGAGGCCGACACTCAGCCCCAGCTTGGCCTCTGTTACAGCTGTTCTTGAGGCCCTAGGCAGGGGCTCCAACTGTGAGGCACGCCCCTAGCTCCTCACTGGGAAAGTCTAGGTGGGACTTCACCCCAGTCACCCTCCCTGACCCTCACTGCTGGATTCTAGACAGGCTCAACCCTTGACCTTCTGGGCAGGGGCTGATGGATTTCCCAGTCCTCTTTGATCTGTTTTACACCAGGACAGCCCCTTGATAAGTCACCCAGGCTAGCGTATGTCCCAGTTTCCCAGTTTTGCCTCTGACTCCTGGATACCAGAGATGGTCCGCATACAGTGCCATGCCCAGTATGCTACGGTCTTGATTCTGAGTGTTGAGATCTTTGCCCTTCAGCTTCCTTTTATTTTTCCTTTTACAGAACAAGTTTACATGCACGTTCACCTATGCTTCCCAAGGAGGGACCAACGAGGTAAGTTACTCAGAGTGTGACACAACTGGTGTCAAGGGAGAGTGGCCAGACTCTTGAGGCACTGACTTCTCAGTCCCTTGAGCTTACCTTGGCTTTCACCTAATGCAATCAGCAATCAGTACCCATCCCTATTAATCTATGTGTAATCGGTGAGCCACTGTGATTCTTACTGTTTTAGTCATTTTGTTCCTGTTTTAAGATGGGGTCTTCCTGTGTAGGCCTTGCTGGATGACAGTGTCACTACCATGGGCGATGGGACCTTTGTTATCACACGATGATCTGTGCCTTAGGAGGCACACCTGAGCAGCCAGCCTGGAACAGTCCTCAGGGCAGCCTGTAAGCTGGCAAGAGGGCAGATTGCTCAGCAGGATACAGGGCATGGAAGTGAAGTGTTATAAGGTTAGCTGCCTGCACACTATGGGAGGCAACTGTCCCGAACACAGGCTGGTTCATTCAGTAGATATATTGGTATCTCCGGAACCTTGGACATGAATGTTCTGAGCAGAACTTTCCGTGGGATGAATGAGTGGAAGTGATGTAGTGTCCATGGGTAGACAGGTGTTCGCAGCACCTCAGTAGTAGGAATATCACACACCTGTGAATAAGAGTGTTGTGTATGGCATGGAGAGTGATAACGGCCCTGCCTGTGGCATTGAGTGAGTGGGTTTATTATGTACATAGCAAATAAGGAAAAGAAACAAGAGGCAGCATTTCTCAGAGGGGCTATTTTCAGAATGTGGAGGCTCTGGAACAGCACAGTAGCAGGAATTAGCAGACCTGTGGGGTGGCAGGAGCCCCTTGTGATTGACACAGGTAGGTCCTGGCAATGAAGGCCTCCCTTGGGAAGCCAGCAAGGGCAGTGATGGGCGTCCCTGGGCAAGGGCTGCCAGTGCCAGCCAGGGCTGGAAATATTCTCTGTGAGAACTGGATGGTTGTTTTGGTGTTTTGTTTTTGTTTTTGTTTTTATGTTTTAATCTTATGTATATGATTTTTGCTTGCATGAATGTCTGTGCACCAGCTGCATACCTGGTACCTGTGGAGACCAAAAAAGGGCCTCAGGTCTTTTGAAACTAGTTACAGATGGCTGTGAGCCACTGTGTGGTAGCAGGGAATAAAATTCAGGTCCTCTGAAAGAGCAGCCTATGCTCTTAGGTACAGAGCTGTCTCTCCAGCCCTAGCTGGTTTTTGGCTTTGGTTTTGGTTGATTGTGTTGGATTGTTGGTTTTTGATAGTCTCATGTAGCCCAGGCTCAATTCCTACACTTTAATAGCTAAAACTAAATCCTGGTTGTCCTGAGTGCTGGGTGCTAGGGTGACAGACATTCCCCATTGCCCACGTGCAAACCACTGACATTCCCTACTGTGTATGCACACACCATGGTCCATGCAGGGCAACTGGGAACAGGCTAGGTGGTGGTCCTGTGACCCTGAGGAAGCTGTCAGTGTGTGTGTTGGCACCAAGGCACTGGGCAGAGGAGGGGAAGGAGGGGAAGATGGCAGAGAGGAGGCAGGGGCTGGGGAATCTGGTCAGGAATGGAGCTAGAGCCCCATGCTAGACACTGATCCACAGTTCCCAACTGAATCTAGACAGGGTCTTACTGTTGCCGCTTGTTCTCAAGATGTCTCACAGGTAAAAAAGTGACTGGATAGTGTCTTGATCCACAGTAGAGCAGTGTCTGTGGCTCAAGTGTAGGATACAGAGCCTAGGAGGGACCATGTGTAGCAGGCCTTGCAAAGAGGCTAACTACCTGTCCTTGCTCACCACGCCTGTCCTCTCTCCCCAGCAATGGCAGATGAGCCTGGGGACAAGTGAAGACAGCCAGCACTTTACCTGCACCATCTGGAGGTGAGCCGTGCGCATATGTGCATATGCTGGGATGGAGGCTCTCTCTCTGTCTCTCTCTCTGCAGCCACTGTGCATGTGCAGGACAAGTGGGAACAGGCTGGGCAGTAGTCCTGTGACCCCAAGGAAGCTCCAGTGTGTGTGTTGGCACCAAGGCACTGGGCAGAGGAGGAGAGGGAGGGGAAGATGGCAGGGAGGAGGCAGGGGCTGGGGAATCTGGTCACACAGCAGGAAGTCACCAAAGTGCTGCTGATTCTCTTGTTCAGTTCTGGGGAAGCAGAAGCTGGGATATCAGGAGCTCGAGGCCAGTCTTGGCCACATAGTTAATTGGGGGCCATTCTGGGCTACCCCAGACCCTGTCTCAAAAACCAATCTTGAAACAAAAAGTCAACACCAAGAGATAGCCCTGACCCTAGAGCTGTCATCCCTCTCTTCCCCACTCCCTGGCACCCACAAAGCTACTTCCTACCTCTGGCTTTGGCATCCTGGAAACTTACCACCATGGAGTCCCACAGCACCGGGCTCTTTCCGGGGCCTTAGTTGGGTCTTCAACCCCACCCCCGTACTAACTCTGTCTTTCCACAGGCCCCAGGGGAAATCCTACCTCTACTTCACACAGTTCAAGGCTGAGTTGCGAGGTGCTGAGATCGAGTATGCCATGGCCTACGTGAGTGCCAGTCATGGGGACCTGAGGACGAAAGGGCCTGCAGGGCCTCAGATACCATTCACTGCAAAGGACAGGACCCCATGTCACTCAGCCACCCTGTTCACCCCCTAGGGCTCCCACCCAAGTTGAGGGCATCAGCAGGAGGCCCACTATAGGGGTGGTCCCTGCAGAGTGGCTTGGAGGAGCCAGGGTGACCTGGGTCAACTCCTGTCCCTCAAGTAGTCAATGATAGGTTCTTCCCTCAGAGCACCAGAGCCCTACAGCAGCCTCACCAAGTGTGTTTTTGGGAACTAAGGTGACAGACTGAGGCTGTCCATCACCTGTGATCTGACCCATTGCCTGGGCTCTGCTTGGCCTACTCCCTGGGAGTACCATATCCGCCCTAGCAAGCATGCCTGGCTTTAGGCCACAGTGCCCAGGAGACAAAACTGAGGGGACTGGAGGGGACTTCTCTCTTCATGACGTGTGTCTGCTGAAGTGCTCTGTTTTATTTTAGTCCAAAGCTGCATTTGAGAGAGAGAGTGATGTACCCCTGAAAAGTGAGGAGTTCGAAGTGACCAAGACAGCAGGTAGGTGAAGGTGGGTCCCAGCAGGTGGAAGGTACACTAGCACCCAGCCAGAGCCATTTGGAGAGAGGTGGAGGAGAGTCGTCATGACTATGCACTGCAGATCAGAAACTGTCTCTGAGAAAGGGCTGTGGGCTAAATACAAGCTGCTTTTGGGATGGACCCTGTGTCAAGGTTGTTCCAGTTTAGTTCACAGCATCCTAGTCACCAGTACCAGCCCACTTTCTGTTGCTGTGACAAGTCTGAGGCAGGCTGCTGTATAAAGTAAAAAGGACCATTCAGTGCCCTCTTCATCTAGAGGATCAAGTGTACCAAAGTACCTTTACTAGACTCTGAGGACCTGCTGAGGGAGACCTTGGCAGAGCCAGCGAAGACAGTCCACACCCTCACAAGAGCCTTCACTGGGGAATTCTAGGCAGAGGCTCCATGCCTACTATGCCCTCAGCTCCCTCACAAGGGGCCAGGGGAGGGGGATCCTAGGCAGGGACCCCACCTCACCATGTCTACTAGCCCCCTTTGTAATTTCCCAGTCTCTTTAAATTCCCCAGGCAGGCCAGGATCTCCTTGTGTCACCCTGCCACACCTGGCCTCTGTCGGCTCGATCTGCTCTCAGAATCCTGTCAGGGTTTACCTGTGCTTGTGTCTTGCAGTGTCTCACAGGCCTGGGGCCTTCAAAGCTGAGCTGTCCAAGCTGGTGATCGTAGCCAAGGCGGCACACTCGGAGCTGTGACCCTCACCTTTCCTGGGACTTCATGTCCTCTTTCCTCACGCACACTGGTCTAGGGCACTGGTTCCTATAGGAGCTGCATCGCCCTGCGCAGGTCACACTGTGTCATTCCACAGAGCTCTCTGAGCCCTGTCGCCTATTTCACCAGGGAAGGTGCAGGACATGTGCGGGTTGGCTTTCCTGAAGTCAGGACATGGCGTGGTTTCCCCTGTGAGCCACGGATGAGTGCCCTTATCCCAGGACCACTTTCTAACCCCATCCAGGGCACCTTCACTCAGGATGGGAAAGGCTAGAACAAATAAACAAATAAGTAACCGCCTTAGTGGAAGCTCTGTGGGCTCAGAACTCAGACATGGATTCTCACCGTTTTCTACAATAGCAGCAGCAGGTGCAGGCATATGGCCTCTCCTAATAATGACTGTCACATAGGTGCCGGCACAGTGGGTCACAAGGCAGCCAATGACTTTGCACCCACAAGGACTGGTCACTCTCTCCTGAGACAACATGTTGCCTTGATTCTACACTGTATTCTCTAATACTAGGACCCCAGGGCAAGGCCACTGTCCCCACTGATTCTGGATTCGGGCTTTGGAAGTCAGATGGAAGCAACATGTGTTTATATCTATCTTATGCTGTGTCTGTGAGTGTGTGTGAGAGAGAGCAAGCAAGAGCATGTGTGTGTGTGTGTGTGTGTGTGTGTGTGTGTGTATGAGAGAGAGTGTGTGTCTGAGTGCTATGAATCTGTGCTGTTAGAGAGAGAGAGAGAGTCTGAGTTAGTGAGTGTTGTGAATCTCTGCTGTTTGCGTGCCCGTGGAAACAAGAAGAGGGCATTGCATCCCCTGACACTGGAGTTACAGGTGGTTGTGAACCACCTGTGGGTGTTGGGAATTGAACCTGGGTCCTCTGCAAGAGCAACCAATGCTCTTAACTGCTGAGCCACCTTTACAGCCCTCGTAAGAAATCTTAAAAAAGTAGAATAAAGGGTGGGAGAGATGGTTCAGCAGGTAAGAGCACTGACTGCTCTTCCAGAGGTCCTGAGTTCAAATCCCAGCAACCGCATGATGGCTCACAACCATCTGTAATAGGATCCGATGCCTTCTTCTGGGGTGTCTGAAGATAGTGACAATGTACTCATATAAATAAAATTTTAAAATCTTTAAAAAAAAAATCAAACAAACCACCTGAAGCCAATGAACCCTACATAAGCTGTAAAGTGCCCAAGCCTTTCAGAGGGACCTCGTGGACATCCAGTGAGGGACTGGGGCTACCAGGCAGACCTGTGTAGGGGCGCTGCACCCTCACGTCTGTGCATATGTGTCATCCCACAGCAAGGGCCAAATGTGCTTCTGCTACCCCTTCAGCTGTTAAGTAAAGGCATGGAGATCTCTGTGAGTTGGAGGCTACCCTGGGCTACATATCAAGTTCCAGGACTGCACAATGGGACTCTACCATAAGAAAGTGGAGCTGAAGCATGGAAGTGGCGCCACACACCTTTAATCCCAGCGCTTGGAAGGCAGGGGCAGGCAGATTTCTGAGTTCAAGGCCAGCCTGGTCTACAGAGTGAGTTCCAGGACAGTCAGGGCTACACAGAGAAACCCTGTCTCCAAAACAACAACAACAAACCCCCCACAATCTGTAGCTGTTGATTGAATCTTCTTTGTGCTTGTACTTGCATCTTGTCTGCATACACTGAAACAGAGGTGATGACTCCCACCCTATATATACTCAGCTCTGCATGTTCTGTGTCATCTCCCAGTGCCTCAGATAACCTTCCCATCAGCAGCATTGCACAACTGCTGTGCCAGCCCCTCCACAGACACAAACCACAGGTGCAGGATCTTCACAGGTCTCAGGGGTCGTCCCCCTATATGCATGCTATTCCTGAGCCAAGCTCCTGACCCCTCACTAGAGTATTCTAGGGAGATCTATCACTGACCACGCCCCAAGTCCCTCACTGGAGGATTCTAGGCTGGGCTCCACCCCTAACCACGGCCCCAAGCTCTCGCTGGGGAATTCTAGACATCTAACCCACATCTCAGCTAGGCACAAGTTTAGCTGAAGCCGGCTTTCCAAGGATAAAAGTTCTAAGTACCAACTGGGTTAAGCCAATTATGCTGTCTCACATGACCACAGACTTACTCAGTGGAGGCTGCATGCCTCCACATGCGCGGTCAGTGTCAGTTACAAACTCAGGCTACCATACAAGGAGAAAGGATGGATTTGTTTCCCAAATGTGGAGTTATAATGTAGCACATACTTGTGTGTCCAGTGGCTTTACCCTGTTCTGAAGCTGGGGACAGCCTCTGGGGTCCCCATGTTTGACAGCAAGTCCTGTAGTGAAGACCTCAAATTTCCACCCGGATTAGTGCCTCCTTGCTGAGTGGTCAGAACCCCTCCATGTTTCCAAGTGTCAGAAGCCCCTGGTGTGGTTCTGTGTGGGCGTGTCCACATGGAGGTCAGAGGCCAGCTTTCTTAACACTGGTTGTCTCCTCCCACCACACAGATTTTGGGAAACTCCAGTCATCAGGCTTGACGGCAAGCACTCCTACACGCTGAGCCATCTCACTGGCTCTATTTATTTCTTTTCTTCAATGCCAGAGTCCAGTCCCCTAACAGGATGTCAGATCCCAACACCAAAGTGTGCTTGGAGTCTCTCCTTTCAAAACCATGGGGAGAAACCATGGTCCCCTGCCCAGCATCTGTCTGCTGGTGTTCTTGGTTTGTAGTAGCATCACTCCTCAGTGTCCAGTGTCCTGCAGCGTTGGCAGAGTGAGCCTTCCTAGGCCAACCTATACATAAGGACCTGTTGTAGCAGTCTGGTACTTGTTCAACTCTAGTCTGGTACAACAAGAGTTTGAACTTCATTTTCTAAAGCAAGTCACCTTGAGAGGACCTGAGGCTTAGGAAATAGTCATTTGGCAGGGGTAGAGGTCAGGGGAGTACAATTTGTGTCTCCTAATTCTCCACAACCTTATTTGAAAGCCTGAGAATGCTCAGACACTGGAGTGCTGGCACACATCTATTGTCCAGCACTCTTGGAGGTGGGAGCAGGAGGATTGGGCAGTCAAGGTCAGCCTTGGCTTCATAGGGTGTTTGGGGTCAGCCTGGGCTACATGAGACCTGTCTCAGAAGTAAGAAGAGGAGGTGGGGAGGTGAAGCAGAAGCTAGACAAAAGCAGATAAGTTACAGGAGGAGAAACAGAGGACACACTGCCTCAGGCACAGGCAGTTCTGTGTTCTTGGGGACCGTCACCAGTGGAGGATAGTCTCCAGGTGGCTGGCTCCAGGTCAGATGCCACCCTCGTCCAACATCCTCCCAAGGCCATCACAGATTCGGCACAGATGGCTCCGGTAGGGCTCTGCTGGGCTGTACAGTGCAGCCAGGAAGTCACCATTGGCAAAGTGACTGAAGATGTGATTGATGCGACCATGGGACTTCGCGGTGAGGTGCGGGCCAACAGCCTGGTGCAACAGGTCCCTGCACTCCAGCAGCCCTGTGGCCAGCACACGCCGGTCAAAGGTGAAGTCTACCTGGTAGAAGCTGAGGGCTGTCATGGCCAGGCTATGGACGCGGCCCCGGAACCGCTGCAGCTGGGCCAGCTCATTGCCATCCAGCTGGTCCGCCCGAAGCAACACGGCCAGCTTCACGGCCACCTTCACCAGGTTCTTCATCACCCTCTGAGCCTCCTTCCGGCTGCGGGTGAACTCCTTAGTGGCCTGGTACAGTTCATCCAAGACCTCACTGCTGGTGTTGTCCACAAACACAGCTACCATGGCCTTGGAAGCCATCTTGCTGAGGACTTTCTTCTGGGCCTGCAGGGCCAGGCTCTTCGTGCTGAAGGTATCCATGGACCCTGTCAGGACGACATAGTGCTTGGGTCAAAAAAATGAATGTGGACAGGGCTTGGCACCATTCCCATTCCCCAGCAGCCGGCCCGTGGTTCCCTAGCTGGGAGTTGAGGCTTCGGATGGTTACCACGGAGGAAGGAACCAGAGAGTGGCCAAGAAGACAGGCAGGCTGGCTCCTATGGGAGCAGTCACGATTTTCTGCCCCACTACCCAGCTCAAGCATTTTTAGAATTTTCCCAAATGACAGTACTAAAAAACCACCGAGAGTTCTTGTGCCTCTCTCTTCCCTAATAAACTTCTATACAAAGCCCTATCTCCAAACCCTTGCTTCTTTCCTAATAAACTCCTACATACCTTCCAGTGCCCAGGGTCCCAGCCTCTTCCCAGCCTGTTAAGCTGACCTGTAGGCCTCTCTGAGCCACACAGGGCTGCAGGGCTCCCAGACCTCAGAGAGCCAGCGCAGGGCCTGCCTCCCCATCTGCTGTGTTCTTGGGGACCCCAGAACTCTCTGGGAGTGAGCAAACTTGGAAGAGCAGAGTGGTGTAACATTATAGGGTAGTCTTCAGACTGGGCCCTTGGGCCTCAGTTTTGCCCCAGGTCCTGGTCAGCTGTCTATCGCTCACCCTGTTCTTATGGCCAGGGGGGGCCAGAAATGCCCACCACCCCGAGACCACTCACTCACTCCCACAGTCCCCTACAAAGCCTGCTTTTGTGTGAGCCCAAACCCCAGGAGAACATCCCTCCCTGACCCTGGGCTCTTAGCCATCAGCTCCCTGACCTTAGAGGTCAGGGCAGGCACAAGAGGCTCTGTGTGCTTTCCTGCCAACCTTGGCTCACCACCCCCACTATCTGTCAGCTAGGGTCCGGACACTGCTGTTGACACAGGCCTACATGGCAGCTTGGCGCCTGCCACGTGAACCTATTTCATCTCTTCGGCCAACTCCATTCTGCAATGAACAATGCCATCCCAAGTGGCTCAACTGGGATGAATACATAATGCTGGAATCTACCCCCTCGAAGTCCACTGCACCACAAGGCCACACAGCCACAAAAGACACCCCCCTCCTCCACTTCCACTACCACCACCACATCCCTATGCCTGAATCCTCCTGCTTCCTCCCCTAATGTCTGTGACTGGTGCTGAGTCTGAGGTGGGCAGAGCACTTGCCTGGTGCACAAAGCCCTCGGCTCTGTCCCCAGCTTTCAGAGATGGAGCAGGAGTTCAAGGTCATCCACAGCTACATGAGGAGCTGGAGGTCATCCTGGACTATCTGACCCTCTCAAAAGAAAAAAGAAAGAGAGAAATAACATGGGACCTAAAGGGACTCCTCCAGCACCCTGGGTTTGTTTTCCAGTTGACACCAAACACAGGGCTGCTGGCAGAGGAGCAAAGTCTGGAGTCCCTGTTTGACTTGGAGGCCGGCTGACCCCTGGAGTCCCTGTTTGACTTGGAGGCCGGCTGACCCCAGGAGGAGTGCTGACTATGTCTCGGCCTTGTTTTTCCCACAGACAAAGCTAAATCTGGACTCTATGGCTCAGAGATGAAACTGAGTATGTGGACCGACTTCCGCAAGCAGGAAGAATGGTGGGGTGGCACAGCTGCAGTCAGTCCTGCCTCGGCCCCACCTGAGGCAGCCAGCTGCTGGCCTCTACTTCCTTTTCTAAAACCCATTGTTCTGACAGAAACTCCCCATTGAAGCTCTCCTTCCTGCATGACAGCCATGTTAGGTTTCAGAACAGGGACTTTCCCAGGGAAGAGGTGCCGTGGCCTTGGTCCCTGCCCATCCAGTGTCTCAGCACCCAACCAAAGTCTGGAGCCAAAACAGCCTGCACTCCCGCTTTCAGAACTCGGCCCCAACACGCACTCAGTCGCTCAGCTGTCCTAATGGGCGTTTATAGAGCACTAGTTGTGTACCAAACACAGAAAGAAACCTTGTTTCTGACTTCTCAGGGTTCCTACTTCTGCCATGTTCTGATCATCTTGACCCTGGAGTTGATTTCACAGGCCACATCGCCCCATCCATCCAATAACTTATTTTTAAATGTATTTTTACTTTTTTTCAGACATCATCCAGTCTGGCCTTGAATTCTTTTTCTCTCTTTCTTTCTTCCTACCTCTCTTTCTTTCTTTCTTTCTGTTTGTTTGTTTGTTTGTTTGTTTTTCGAGACAGGGTTTCTCTGTGTAGCCCTGGCTGTCCTGGAACTCACTCTGTAGACCAGGCTGGCCTCGAACTCAGAAATCCGCCTGTCTCTGCCTTCCAGAGGTGACAAGAGAAATCTGAAGCTGGGAAAGCCATTTGCTTTTTTAATTTTTTTTTCTTTTTAAGATTTATTTATTTTACGTATGTAAGTACACTGTTGCTGTCTTCAGACACATCAGAAGAGGGCATCAGATCCCATTACAGATGGTTGTGAGCCACCATGTGGTTGCTAGGAATTGAACTCAGGACCTCTGGAAGAGCAGTCAGTGCTCTTAACCCCTGAGCCATCTCTCCAGCCCGGGAAGGCCATTTCCAACACACTCAAGAAAGGGCAAATGAACTCCAGCACAGAACACAGCAGAAAGCAGCTAGGTCATTTAGTGATCTCTATGATGGTGGGCACTAGTTGTTTTTTTTTTTTTTTTAATGTGTATGCCACCACACCTGACAGCTTCCTTTATTTATTATGTGATTACATTCTGTTGACATGGCATTGGGTAAATGTGCTTGCTGTGAAACCCAGTGACCTGAGTTCCATACCTGGGACCCACAGTGTGGAAGAGAGCAACGATTCCCACAAGTTGTCCTCTGACCTCCACACACGTGCCTTGGCTCTCACACACACAGTAAATAAATGTAATAAATAATAAATACAACGCCATTTACTTAGCTACAAGCACTCAGTCCTTGACTTTTAATCTGCATTTAACAACCAGATGGCAAGATTCCCAAAGCCTAGGAGCACTCTTGCTCATGCCGCCTCCCGCCCCTGGGCAGCCCCTGGCCTCATCAATTCTTTATGTCGCCTGTGAAGTGCATCCACATCCATAATTGATGTCATCCTCCCTCTCCACCCTGCTGACTGTCCCAGGGGCAGCTGGGCCACAGCTAGAGTCTGTCCCAGTGCAGTGTGACCAGCTGGGGGTCCACCTCCACACAGCACCCTGAGCATCACTACCCATTTGCACTTGATTTTCTAAGGAAATCAAGAAAGACACTGGGGAGTAGGTCTCAACCAGCCTCCCCTCAAGGATGCTGCCAGAAGAATGCTAGGTAGTAGGGCTGGGAGGCGAGATGGACTGAAGCGATGAGTGTTGAGAGGGCCAGCAACATCGATCAGCAGATAAAGGCACTTGCTGTCAAATGTGACAAGCTGAGTTCGAGACCACAAAGGAGAGAGGACCCCAGCTGGTTGTCCTCTAAGCATTATATTCACAAAAAGGAATAAATAAATATTTTAAAGAGACTGTTACAGAGCCTGTATGGATCTTTGACTCAGTTTCCACACCTGTTTCTTTAGGAGTGGGGTTTAAGATAGGGTCTTATACCGTAGTCCAGGCTACGTTTGGATTTACCATGATCCTCCTGCCCCAGTCTCTTAGGTGTGTTCCACATACTTAGCGTCCACTCAAGGTTTTAACAAAAAGGAAATATGAAGGCTATCAGTGTGTGTATCAGAATGTATCAGCTCCCCGTTCTCAATGGTCTGCAGCCTCCATCCAGGTTCCTCTCACCCTATCCAGGATTCCTGAAATGCCAGAAGCCCCCGTGAGCACTCAGTCTGCTCCCCTCTCCGCTCTCAGCCCTCCATGGCTCCCATCTCCCTCTGCTGCAGCCACAGTGCCTCCTCCATTCTCCTCTCAAACATCAGGCTCAGTCCTGCCCCAGGACCTTTACACATGCTGAGCCTGCCAGTCACAGTATTCTTCCCCAGGTTGCTATGTGGCTGCTTTACCCTGGAACTCTCAGATGGACCACTACTCTCCGTGAACACTGAATTCCCCAGTTCCTTCCTCTTCTCACAGTTACCATTATAACCAGGACAGAGTCCAGTGGTAACCACTGTGAGGCAGGAGATGGGGGCACAGGCCAGCTGTAGTCATTGCTGTGTGCTGGTGCCATTAGCGACCACACTTCACTTACTTCAGTGTTCAGGAACAGTTTATCAAATGACTAAGTAATTTCTCATGGTTATGACAAAAGGGGCCTGGCAGCTGACAGATATGCACAGAATAATACCAGGTTAGAACTGGGACTTGAATCTAGCCCTTACCTGGGTGCTCATCACACTACAACCTTCCCCTGGGGTCCACCCTAAATTGGGTGGGGCCTACTGATCTAGTCTGGGAATCTTCCAGAGCTGTGTACACCGTCAACCCTACCATGGTTCCGTCAACCAGCCTTGGGTCAGGACTGCAGAAGCCCCCACCTGCACAGCACTCTCTGGAGAGTCCTTAATTACCTCAGCTGGTTTCCAGATGGGGAAACACAGGATTGAGCTCAGAAAAACCATGCAGGGGGGACACTGGGGTTCTTGGAAGAGTGAGATCACTCTCTTTAAGCCTCCACTAAGCCCTGGATGGCCCCCGAGTCAGTAAGATGACACGTCTTCCTGTGGCTGTGACTGGCCTGTATGCTGAGTCCCCTCCTATGGAATCAGATTTTTGTGAAGTGAGTCCTAGCTTGCCTAGGGCTCAGAGAGTAAACTGAGGGACAGGTCTCTGCGTCTCTTCATACCCTCAGGATCCGCCACTCACCCATCATAGGACTCACAACCCTGGCCCAAGTCCGGCTCACCAACTGTGGGAAGCCCAGGGCGGGTGTTCTGTGGCGACTCTTTGTTCTGTTACAGTGTACAGTCCCCATTGCTCCGCCCTCGTCCCTCCCCGTCACCCACATCCTAGGTGCAGCCCAGATCATGAACTTGTTATGTTTTAAAGTTGGCGCTGCCTGTGTTGATCTGCCAGGGTTGTAGAGGGCTCAGCACGCACAAAGGTCCTGAATGCAGGGACATTCCACGTGGAGAAGAGGCGGTCACTTTAAGGTCCCAGGACAGAAAAACAGGAAATTTGGCACTCAAAGCCTACATTCCAGTTCTCTCTTTCTTCCTTTCTTCCTTTCTTTCTCTCTTTATTTTTTTTCTTTCTTTCTTGTTTGGCACTTAAAGCTTACATTCCTGTCCTTCCTTTCTTTCTTCCTTCCTTTCTCCCTTTCTTTCTTTCTTTCTTTCTTTCTTTCTTTCTTTCTTCCTTCCTTTCTTTCTGTTTTTGGTTGGCTGTTGCTTGATACAGGATCTCAATATGTAGTTATGGCTAGCCTGGAACTCACTTTGTAGTCCTGGCCTCAAACTTACAGGCATCCACGTGCCTCTCTGTTCTAAGCACCGGGTGAATGCCCTGGTTTATGCTGTGTTGGGGCTGGAACCCAGGGCCTCTTGCTTACTAGGTGAGCACTCTACTCACTGGGCTACACCCTAGGGTTTCCCCCCTTTTTTAGACATGGCGTCAGTGTGTAGTCCACCCTGGCTCAGCCTCTATTTAGTCTTTGCTTTTAATCCTCCCAGAAGCCTCAGGGCTCACGAAACAACTGTACCAAGTCAGACAGGGAAACTGAGGCTTATAATTAAGTCACTTGTTCAAATGAGTCAGGTCTATCTGACCTGTGCCTAACCCAGGAGGCCTGCAGAGGCTTCACAGCCTGGGGCTCAGGAAGTGGCCCAGAGGTCTGTTTCCAGCTCAGTGGTCCATCCTGTCCCTCTCCAGACCGCCGCTCACAAAGGTGAGAAACCAGATTCTGGTTCTCTCTGTCTCCATCTCCCTGGCCAACCACAGCCCATGGTTTGGACTCCAGTTTACCCTCCAGGCCACCACTGAAAGAGCCAAGAGGCTGCAGCCCCTGGATCAGGTCACCTGCCAATTATGTGACAGCCACTGTCCCAGTTCCCAGCTGGTAAAACTGAGTCCAAATCCTCCGGCAATGGGAAGCTTGCAGTGCCAGTCCCAGTCAGGGTGACCCTGCTCAGGTGGGATTCCTGCATCAGCCAGAGCCACAGGGGGTCCAGCTGGCTACCTCAGAGAATACTCAGACCATGTTGGAGTCAGGCTGAACACCTGTACAGGGCCAAGTCCATCAAGTCTCCTCTTGAGGATGTGTGTTAGGACTATTACAGTAGCGCACAGCAACCTGCTCACAACACCCATGCTCCCACAGCCAGTAATAGGTATACAGAGGGAAACTGAGGCGGGATGCACATAGGGCGGTGTGGGGATAGGAGGGGACGGGAAGAACCCAGGATAGTCAGTACAGGACTCCATCGCTCACCTGCTTCCCGGGATCTGTCAAGCCTTCAGTTTTCTGTAGGTGCTTCTGTGGGGCCAGAGGCATTGGCCGCTGGATCTGAGCCCGGCCGCTGGCTAGGAGGCCACGCCCCCGAGAAAGGGCTCGCCCTCTCTAGACGCTCACTGGCTCAGCAAATGGTAGCGCACAGACGGTGTACGAAGGAGCCAATGGCAGCAAGCCTCTGCCAGGAGGTGGGAAGCATGACAAGAGCGTGGGCGAGGGCGTGGTCTGCGGCCGGGGGATTCCTGGAGGATTGCGCCGCGCTGGGTCCCCAGGAGGCGAGAGCCGCGCAAGGGTTGCCGCGGCGGCAAAGTGTTGGTGGGAAGAGGTAGGAGACTGGGACAGAGAAAAATGGGTGTGCGTGCACCACGCGACAGAGATCCGAGAGGCCAAAGCGAAGAGACGCGCCTCCGAGAGACACCTGCACCCCTCTGGGCGGGCCTCAGTTTACCCACTAGGTAGTTAGAGTGCCACCTGGGACTCCCATGACAAATGCACCCCAACATTTGCCCTGGAACAATCTTTGGTGTTCCTGAGTACTGCAGAGACCCTCTTTCAGTGAGTGTCTCTGGAGTAAGGGGGGGGGGGGGACACTGTGATGGCCTAGCTGACAGAGGCCGGACACGGCCAGCTGCCTCCCAGGAGGAGGCTGTGAGACCTGGAAAATCAGTCCAGGAGTGATTCCCACACCCCCAGTACCCCCAACCCATCCCCAACACCCCCACCTTACTCCAAACTCCACCCCCAACTCTCTTCCACGGGTCTGCACTTCCTGCGCCTGGATGGCCCTGTCACAGCAAGGACACTGGGGAAGCCATCGCCCTCTTCAGGAAGCCCCGCAGAAGTTTGCTGACTGCATCCTGACCTTCCTGGCATGAGCCTTAACACCCTAAACTAAACCCAGGCTTTATACCTTTTGAAAGATAGAAACGGAGACCCAGAGAGTTTAAGTGATTTGCCTGGAGCAACACAGACCTCAATGGCTTTCCTGATTTCAGATTGTTTGTGCTCTGGGCCAGGAACTTATGTTCAGTAGCCATTCCGGCTCTGCAGGGTGCTAAGCATCGTCCATTGCCTCTCTCCACTCTGTACCGGCAGCTCACCCTTGTGACAGCCTAGACATAGCTCAGTATCAAAACCAGAGACCACAGCTCTAGATTTTCATACCCCAGATTTCAAAGTATGAGTCAGGGTAGCTAGTGTGGTTTTTAGCGTGGGGGCAGGTGTCACTGAAGCAGGTTTTTGGGCATCTGATTGCTGAGCACTTTGATTTAGAGTCTGAGGAACCCACAGATATCATAGGTGTGATAAAGTGGGGCTCAAACCCAGCTGTGTGGATTAGAGGCATGGTTCAGGGCGAGAGTCCTCCCCACTGCCTAGAATCCCCCCAGTGAGAGGCTGGAGCATGGTCAGGGTGGAGCCTCTGCCTAGAATTCCCCAGTGAAGGCTCTTGTGAGGGTGTGGACTGTCTTCGCTGGCTCTGCCAGAGTCTCCCTCAGCAGGTCCTCAGAGTCTAGTAGCGGTGCACTTGTTCTCAAGTGGGCATGGGGTGTGGTCGGGGGTAGAATGATTTCCTAGCATGCAGGAAGCTCTATGTCCATACCTAGCTTAGTAGCAGTAGTAAATAATAATAATAATAATAGTAATAAATAACTTACAAATTGTCCATAAGGATGAGGACACACACCACTAAGGCCATATGGAAAACAATCTGAAATTTCCGGAAGACCTCCATGGCCCCAAGGCATTCTCCACCTAGGTATACTCGAGTAGAAAGAATAATTTCTGACATGAGTTTATGGCAGTTTTAATTGAATTATTCACAGTAGCCAAAGAATGGGAACAACCTGTGTGTCCATCACTGGGGAGATAGATGAGATGAGATGTGCTCCATATAGAGAGGAGTTTTACTCAGCCTGGAAGAGGGAGGTCATTCAGACACCAGCTCCCCATGATATCTAGTGATGTGAGCCACACACAGAAGGATGCATCCCACAGAGTCCCACTCCCAGGAGTTCTCTGCATTGATCAGAGCCACAGAAATAGGAAATGGGGTGGTGGATACCTGGCCTGGAAGAGGAGAGCTAGTGTTGAATGGGAGCAAAGCTTCAGAGGGCATTTAGGAGGGGTCATCTTAGAACAAGAAAGCAGAGATTAAAAGATTAGCTCATGTGGTGGTTGGCCCAGGGAGTGGCACTATTAGGAGGTGTGGCCTTGTTGTAGGAAGTGTGTCACTTTGGAGGTGGGCTTTGAAACCCTCCTCCTAGCCACGTGGGAGCCAGTCTTCTCCCTTGGATCAAGTGTGCCCTTGGATCTCAGCTCCTCCAGCTCCATGTCTGTCTGCAGGCTCCCAAGCTTCCCACCTTGATGATAATGGACTGAACCTCTGTAAGCCAGCCCCAATTAAATGTTCTCCTTTATAAAAAGTTGCCTTGGTCATGGTGTCTCTTTATAGCAATGGAAACCCTAAATAAGATAGCTCAGAAGGGAGCTGAGAGTTGCACCCCAAGAAATCTCAGTGTCTTGAGTGGTCTCTCCTGGGATCGGGTCAGTCTTGCACAGATTCCAGCCGTGCCCAGCAGGAGGCGCGCTCTGCACGTCTCCTGGAGAATAAGTCCTCTATCTTGACTCCTGCACGAGGACGGGTTGGGCCTGCACTCAGGTAGGGAATCACAGGTCCATGCCACTTCAGACTCACCATCACCAGCTCTCCAGCACCCTGACATTGCACCCCTCCCTGATCAAGCAACCCCTTTCCCTGGTCCTCTCATAGGGTCTGAATGATGATATCACACAGTGTGGACAAGGTTGGGACCCTTGTGAGTCAAGGGCTCCATTTACAGGGCTGCTAAGGTCCTCCCCCTCCCCATATTGGGACACCACATTGAGGTACAGGCCCTGGTTCTCAGAGCTCCTTCTCTCCATCAGCCTGTGAGGCTCTGTGAGTGACACCCACACACCATGATCAATCTGTCCCCAGGCACTGGGGCTGAGACTTCAAGGGAGGGAAGCACAGAGAGGGGAATATTGCTGTCCTCTCAATGTGGACCTGGCTGGGGAATTCCCAGGACTGTATGGGGGTTCTGTTCCCTCCTTAAGGTCAGAGGCTGTCTGCCCAGCTTGCTGCACCACCAGCCAGCAGAAGCCACCATCAGTCGCCAGTGGCCAGACTACATGTGGGAGGACAAAGTGATAGCTGTGAGCCAAAGCGGGTGTGTATGCTTGGGAATGCTGTCCAGGTAGGCTGCTGTCTCTGAGGGTGCTGACTCCCCACCATCTTAGACTGGGCAAGATCAAGGGCCAAGATTCCTGCAACTTTAAGAACAGGGTTGGGGTGGGCTCAGTGGGTGGAGTGCCCTGCCCCCATGGTCAGGCACTGGGACCCATCCCCAGCCAACAAAACCATCAGGCTCTGGGGAGGTGCAGGTAGGAGGATCAAGAGTTCAAAGTCTCACCGGTTGTGGTGGCGCACGCCGCTGGTAGGATTTGCTGAAGGAGGCAGAGGGAGGAGGATTACAAGTTCGAGGCCAGCCTGGGCTACACATTAAAAACAGCAAAAAAAAA
>NW_022196909.1:71192152-71193135 GCF_008632895.1 Mastomys coucha | reverse complement strand
ACTCAGAAATCCGCCTGCCTCTGTCTCCCAAGTGCTGGGATTAAAGGCGTGCGCCACCACCACCTGGCCACAACTCCCTTTCATTCCATGTATCCCAGAATGGCTTCAAAGTCACCATCCCCTTGTCTCAGCTTCTGAAATCAGACTGTGAGGGCACAGCTGACATTACCCTTCTCCCGTGTCCCTGTTGGTCTAAGTAGGGTTTGACATACAGTAGGCACTCACTAAATGTTCATCAACCAGTCAAACAAGGTTTGACTGTCCCGAATGAGCCTAGACAGGATGGCTTTGTCATAGCAGGCTGGAATTAATTCAAACTCAGGACCAGAGGACTCACCATGCCACTCTTCCCAGGTCATGCCTGTGGCCTCTCTTCTTTTCCCAGCCTTACTACACCTGACCAGAGTCACTATCGCTGTGTCCTCAGAGGTCCTGGGGCATCAGTGGCTCCCTTGGAAGAGCTCAGGGGGCCTGGTGACCCTGGAGAGCTGCATGGGTCCTGGGTCCCAAGCTCACCCTGAGATCTCAGAAGGTAAAGAAAGAGAACCACATGCCCTGCAGCTCTCACACCCAGCAGCTGCCCTCACCACCTAGGCTGCTGCTGGCCTCATCTTCCCAGCTCACTGAGGTGTGTAAACAGCAGAACGACCTTAGAAAGGTGTCACCCAGCAGCCCCACATTGCTTGGAATCTGGAGCAATATACATTAGCTAATGTTTGCCTCAGTCCCTGTGATGGAGTCCCTCCAGCAGGTAGAGAACATGAGTCAGGAGATGTTATTCTCTTCCCCTGAGATGCACAGCATTCTACAGAGATCAGGCAGGGCTGAGTCTCTTCTGTGCACCCCTGCAGTCTCCTTGAAGCCCTCCCAGGCCCTGCAGGCCTGCATCCCCTCCTGCCTCCCTCTGTCCCCCTGCATCCCCTCCTGCCTCCCTCTGTCCCCTGCATCCCCTCCTGCCTCCCTCTGTCCCCCTGCATCCCCTC
>NW_022196909.1:71188887-71191834 GCF_008632895.1 Mastomys coucha | reverse complement strand
CCCCCTGCATCCCCTCCTGCCTCCCTCTGTCCCCCTGCATCCCCTCCTGTCTCTCTCTGTCCCCCTGCATCCCCTCCTGCCTCTCTCCTCCCACTCTGCTCTTTGCTTCCTCAGTGTTCCTCCCACACCAGGCTTCGCCCTGCTCCGGACTGTCATGTGCGCTGTGCAGAGCTCTGCCTCTGCACATGCATGCTGTTCCCTGTTCCTGCAACACTGTTCCCTCAAGACTGTCATAAGCATTTTTTCATTGCTGTTCATTGATGAAGAAGCAGCGAACTCCTGTCCAGGTGATGGAGTGAAGATCCCAGGGGTTGTCTTCTCTCCCCGCTTTGGCCCAAATAAAAACCTTTTTTGACCTGGTGGGTTTAGTCATGAAGAATTCTTCCTTTACTGGGCCTTAATTTCCCTCTCTGCAAAATAGGTAACATTTCTCAAATGTCTGTCACCTTTCAAATGTCAAGGCTGTCCCAGGCTAGCCTTGGCTATGCCAGGCTGTGCCTCAAACAACAAAGGACTAACTGGAAAGTAAGCTACAAGGAAGGGTAGGTGTCCATGACACCAAGTGTAACAGTCCTGAGAGACTATGGCTGGGGGATTCTAGGTGGGCTCCACTCCTGACCATGCCCCCAGCTCCTTGGGCAGCTTCTTTATTAGGGTAGAATCAGAGAGGTCTTTCTGTAGGAGGGGTTTTGATTTCTGATAAAGGGTTAACCCTTTACAGTCCAGGCTGGTCTCGAATTCACAATTCTCCTGTCTCAGCTTCTTAGGCTCTCAGTTTCCTGGCCTGTCTCACAGCACTTCATTTGGAGGAGAGTTCAGTCCTGAGGTTTTAAAGGACTTGGCTCTGCCCATGTGTTCAACTGTTCATTGAGCATGTCCACTGGAGGTGACGATCCTGTACACAGATGTTCCTATCCTCAGTGAGCAGACCTGTGATGGGAACAGTGAGCACCCTGGAAGTCCCCTGAGGTGGCACCCCAAGGTGCGAGTGTGCATCAGTGGCAGATGCTCACCTGTGCCTGCTTTCCTGTGGCAGCAAGGACCATGTAATCGATGGCCGCAGGCTCACTTACCCCAGGTTTCATGTGCAGTACAAGGAGCTGGTAGGATCTATGCATCAATGATGTGTCCTGGATCCTGCCACTTATGAGCCCAGATGCCACTGCCATTTTCTGGCATCCACAAGGGAAAAGATGCCTGGGTTAGTTTTTAGTCGTTTACCCAAGGGGTGTGGCTGTGAACCTCAGCAATCTCTGCTTTCTGTTTTGTTTTGTTTTGTTTTTGTTTTGTTTTGTTTTGTTTTTAAATATAACCCTGTGCACATGGACTCAGTACCAGGGGAAGAGAAGTTGTAAAACCACAATTTTATTCTGTGTTGATGGCAGTGGGTAGAGGAGCTGGGAGACTGAGATGCTGAGGTGGGGTCGGGGGTGCTGCAGGCTCAGGAGGTTCCAGGACCCCAAACCTGGTGCCAAGCTCTCCTACACTCCCCCAGCAGCTCCATTTCATCTTCCCTAAGCCCAGGGTATTTCCTGTCTGTCTGTCTGTCTGTCTGTCTGTCTGTCTGTCTGTCTGTCTGTCTTCCTGTCCTGCCTCTCTGACAGCTTTGTCCCTATGCAGCTGTCACCAGGGTGGGCCTTCATCCTGCAGACTGTGTCCCCATCAAGACAAGAGGTCTTGGTTCCCTTCCAGCCTTTGCTCTTCTGGCCTGCCTTAAGTCCTGCATAAAGGAAGAGTTCCTAGTGTTAAACAGAATCTGCCACCCCAAACTCAGACAGCAGACACGTGCTCCTTCCATTTCTTCTCCTCCCCCCAGCTTCCCCAAACCCCTGCCTCGATAGAACCCAATTGCAGAGGATTTTCCAGAGACATCAGGAGGTAGAGACTCTTGGAGATCCTTTAGCAGCCTTCCTGCTTCCTGTTCAGAAGTCACCAGTTTTGAAGACCTTTGTCCCCCTGTGGAGAGAGAAGCTAAAGATGATAGACAGTCTGGCTGCCCAGTAACAGGAGATGCACAAAGAAATGTGTTCTCGGCATCCAGGGGAATACTATGCTTCTGTTACAAATGAAAGAGGGATTCATCAGTGAAGGTGTAGAGCTTTTTTAAAATTCCCATCCACGTGACTCCACTCCTCAGCCAATCACTGGTCCTCCTGAAGCCAAGTATCTGTACATTCAACCTTCAATGCCCACACCAGCCAGGCAAGCCACTAGAGTGGGTCTGTCAGATGTATCTGTTCCACACCGACCTCCTATCCCTCACTCTGCTGTCCAGGGCACCTTCCCTCACTCAATGACTCATCCCATCTCCGACCTGTACCTAGATTCCCACTGCTCCCCCAAACGTGACCCACAGTCTATTTCCTGATAGAGCTTTGAAATGGGGCCTAAGATGCTTCCACTCTCCCGTTCCAGAGCCTCGCACAGCTCCGCTTGCCAGCCTCCCTGAAGGAGCAGGCAGTGTACCCTGTGGCTACAGTGGAGCGGGATCAGGGATGTGGGAAGGGAAAGGGACAGGATCTGGTCCCCACAGGGGAGGAGTTTGCCTTTGACCCTTTAATGAAGTAAGTGTTAACTGGTTTTGGCCAGGGCCAGAGTAGGGAGTGGGAGATGGGAAATATGAAGGGCATGAGGGGCGTTAGAGCCTGAAGACATTGAGGCTTCTCACGTCCGACCTCTCCTACAGGGACCTGTGCCTCTCTGAGGCCATCAACTCAGACTTTGGTTCTGGGACAGTGCTTGAATCCCATTGATGACCTCGCACAATCCCTAGTGGCTGTCTTGGGGCACCCTTCTCTGCCCATTAGTAGTCTTGGTAGCCATATGTCTCATATGTGACCACAGACAGAGAAAAAATAAGGCTAAGATAGAATCTGCTGGAAGCCTTGCCGCTCTCAAGGAGCTGGAGATGACTCAAATGCATGAGTGTGATTTGGGGAGTGCAGTG
>NW_022196909.1:71167568-71188685 GCF_008632895.1 Mastomys coucha | reverse complement strand
AGAAATCCGCCTGCCTCTGCCTCCCAAGTGCTGGGATTAAAGGCGTGCGCCACCACCGCCCGGCATGTCCCAAGTTTTAACCTCTAAATGCAATCTGTCTGTCTCAGCTCAGGTCTTTGTGGAGGCCTCACCCCGAGGTTTGTGTTCCAGTTTAAGTTGGCTAGGTGGTGAGGACTCCAGTTTTCAAAAGGTCTGATGACATAGTACCTGTACTGCCTCCAGCTGAGGTCTGTGGCTCAAATCTCAAAGGGGCAGGTGAGGGTAGAGGAGAATCAAGCCAGGAGCACCCCCCCAAAAGGAGGGTGGAGGTCTGAGAGCCTCACACCGTCTCCAACCATCTGCTATGTATCTACTAGTTTAAGGCCCCTTCCTCCCTCTTCCAGAGCTTGCAAGAAAGCTGTTCCCAGTGTCTCTACTTCTGACCCACCTGGAGTCCTCTGAGGACACTGTGATAGCCCTGGGTGACACCAGAAAATGTTTACCTTAGTGACTGACGGCTGTCTACCTCACATGCATATGCAGCCTCTGCTCACGATTTATATGGGTGTGAGGATGAACACAGGGCCTCCTGAATGACTGGCCACCAACTGAGTCATGTCCCTGGTCAGCTTCTCTCGGGAGCCCACCCCAATAATTCCTCCTCCCGTCTTTGCTGCCTGGATATTAAAGCACAGCTCTGGTCACTTACAGAGGAGACTTGGAATACTTCTCCCCCCTCCATCCATCACTGGAAGCCTGGAGGGACAGAGATAAACAAGGCTGTCCAGGAGCTGCTGCACTGCATACAGTTGGTGCCCAACACATGCACGTGGCTTCTGAATTCTGAAACTGCAGAGGCTGCCCTGGCCTGGCTTCACAGGCAGAGGCACGGAGATCCAGGCTCTGCACACTCTTTTCCCAGTAGCTTTTTACTCTGTTATCAGGACTAATTGATTGCCCAATCCCCATGAGGACTCTGTGCCTGAGGTCAGCAGCTGGCCCTGGGCCAGCAAGAGTGTGGGAGGGAAAGAGGCCACAGGAATGGAAACCTGGCTTGGAGAAGGTTGCCAGCCAGCCTCACAACCCTGTTCACCATGGGGACTGGCGTCTCTATAGTCCACCCGCTTCCCAGTCAGGACCACTTGCCTGGTTGGCCACACACACACACACACACACACACACACACACACGCACACGCACACGCACACGCACACGCGCACACACACGCACGCACGCACGCACGCACAGGCACGTTCACATGTACACATCTATGCACACACAAGCAGAACCTACAGCTCCATGGAGCTAGGCTGAGACTCAGTGTGCCTAGGCTCAGGTACTAAAATAACAGCAGTTATAGAAGTGCTCTTTGCCTGAGTGTCCCCCTCTGTAAAAGCCTTGGTTTTTTGTTTTTTTTTTTTTTTTAAAGATTTATTTATTTTATATATGTGAACACACTGTGGCTAAACACACCAGAAGAGGGCATCAGATCTCATTACAGATGGTTGTGAGCCACCATGTGGTTGCTGGGAATTGAACTCAGGACCTCTGGGAGAACAGTCGGTGCTCTTAAGTGCTGAGCCATCTCTCCAGCCCCAAGCCTTGGGTTTATAACACAGGCAATGAACAGCCTTTCTGTCATCAACTGGTCACATATATGAAGGGGAAACAATGTGACTACATCCTCAGATCTCTTGGGGATAGGTCTAATTGTGTAGCTCTGGACTTGGTCATCAGACATAGCCAGTACAGACAAATTGGGGATCTCTGGGTTCATGAGAGCCCCTGTCCCCCATTGGATAAGGTCTTCCGGTGTAGATCAGGATGGCCAGAGCTCACTGAGACCCACCCACCCTGCATCCTGAGTGCTGGAATTACTGTCTACTGTAATGTCAAGTGCAGCCCCAGACCTGGAGTCTGCATGTAGACCTAAGTGATCCTGTCCCGGGTTATTTCTGATTGGTAAATAAAGATGCCAACAGCCAACAGCTGAGCAGAAGAGACATAGGTGGGGGCTAGAGTTCTCAGGCTTGAGGACAGAGAAGAACCAGAAGAAGGCAAGAAGGAGAGAGAAGCCACTATGGGTTAGGTGAGCCATAAAAACATGGCCCTGAGGGCTGGCTAACTGGAGTCAAGCGCATGGCCCCAGGGCTGGCTATGTGGGGCTAAGAGCAGCCCAGATGGAACATAATAAAAAATGATTCGGGGTTGTCGACAAGAAAGCAGATTCTAATAACATAGAGGGCAGTATCTGCCCAGCTCTTGTTCTTCTTAAGGCTTATTGTAAATATAAAGGCTGTGTGTGTCTTTTTATCTGGGAACTAAATGGTAAAAGGTGGGGTAGAAACCCCGGGTCAGTATTAAAGATTTCTCCAACACTTGCACACATTTGTATTCACATTTGTGCATGCAAACACATGGTGAGATGGCTCAGCGGGGAAGAGCACTGACTGCTCTTTGAAGGTCATGAGTTCAAATCCCAGCAACCACATGGTGGCTCACAACCACCCGTAATGAGATCTGATGCCCTCTTCTGGTGCGTCTGAAGACAGCTACAGTGTACTTACATATAATAAATAAATAAATCTTTAAAAAAAAGAGAAAAGGTAAAAAAAAATATCCCGATGCTAGAGGAAATGTCCCTTACTACAGCTACCAGATCCCACTGTAGTCACTTGGGGTAGCCTGAGGTACATAACCACACACCTCAGCAGTGAAAACTGATCCCCATCATGTGACAGAGGCCTGGTTTTGCAGGCTGTGGCTAAAGGGAGAGACTTTGAGAGAACTTGGCCAGGTCCCTGAGCCAGGCTTGCACCAGGGAAACAAATTTAGGATCTGGAAAAGAAACGACTAGGGGCTGTTGGGGACTTCATTCCAGACTCAGTGCAGACAGCCTCTGTCTAGAAGAAACTACCCCCCCATGAAAGTAGCATATGAGGCCTGTGCCAGCCTCAGTGTACCTCCTAGGGATACTGCAACAGCCTAGTGCTCCCTAGAGGGACCATAACCAAGATACTGGAACTTCCATCCATAAGAACACACTGAGCCGGGTGGTGGTGGCACGTGACTTTAAACTCAGCACTTGGGAGGCAGAGGCAGGCGGATTTCTGAGTTTGAGGCCACCCTGGTCTATAGAGTGAGTTCCAGGACAGCCAGGGCTACACAGAGAAACCCTGTCTCATGAAAAAAGAAAAAGAAAAAAGAACACACACCAATATCCACACCCACCCATCCAGCCACCCTTCAATACATTTATCCACCCATCTATCTATCTCATCCTTACACCCATCCACCCATCCATCTACCCATTCATCCATCCATCCATCATCCGTCCATTTGTCTGTCTGTCCACTCACAAGACTTTTTACTCCCCCTTTGTTTATTCCCTCAGATACAGACGACCCCATGGCATCTCTTTCTTCTTGCTTGCTGTGTGTCTTTTGACTCTGTCCATCTCCAACACTCCCGGCTCCCAGCCTCAGCACAGGTACTGATCGAAGCCCAACATCCTGTTAACCATTTGCTGTTTCAAGGCTAAAAAGAGCTGCCATTCAGAGTCAACCTGAAGTACTAACCTTACTTGTCACTCCCCTGTGTGAGCTGGGAGAAGTGACAGACTCTTTGGGGTTTCATTTTGTGGAATGAATGATTATAGCGAATTCCTATGTGTTTCCCAAGAGTGACGGTCTAGGGCCCTCATCGTCTGGCTCTGTGGTGGTCCATGTAGTGAAAACACAAGAGCTGGCACAGGTAAGGGGTCCACTGGGTCACTCTCAGAAATTGGGTCTTCAAGGAGATGTCAGGAAGCTGTGTCCCAGCTCCTGTCCCTGACTCATCCTGGAGGCTTGGGGACCCTGGAACCTCGGGTACCCAGTGCACAGCACAGCCCTTGGCAAGAGTAGAAGAAGCAGGTGGTTTGGGGAGACTGCCCTGCCACATGAGAGCTAGAGAACTCACTCCTCCATCACCGCAATGGCCTGTCCAAATGGGGACAGTTCTAGCATGCATTTTAATGCTGGGGAAACTGAGACAGAGGATCCAGGTGGCCTAGCCAGCTGTTCAGATGAAAAACAGAGTCTAACACCCTAGTGCCCTCCATATCTCTGTGGCTTTCTTAGACAGAGTCTAAGGTAGTCCAGAGTGGTCTCAAACTCACTCTGCAGCTGGAGGTGGTCTTGAATTCCTGATCCTCCTGCCTCTGCCTTCAGAGTTCTGGGATGACAGGCTTGCAAGGCCTATGGAGCTGGAGGATAGAACCCAAGGCTTTGTAGGTGCTGAATGACAGAGCTCTACCCCAGTCTAAACAGACTTTCTTGACCATATACCTCCTGTGGGAGCCCATTATACCACAGAGGGAAACCTAGGCTCAGAGACTAATGGACGATCCTGTAAGAAAGTGTCAGAGGTCAATGTCCAGCCAGAGTCCCCAAAATGTGGCTTCTTACTCCCTCAGTATGCATGCAGCCCAGGCTGGCTTCCTGCCTCTGGCTCCGTAGAGCTGTGATGACAGGCCTGTGCAATCTTTCTGACACCTTGGTTTTCAGACCCATGAAATGGGTTGCGTTGCAGACTCCTCGACGGTAGCGCTGAGCACAAGGCAGTCCTGGAGGATGCACTAAGCTCTCGGAGCTGGGAACTCAATGGGGACAGCTAGGCAGCAAGGAAGATTCCCATTGCCTCATCACCAACCTATCCGTAACCTGGGGCGCTCAGACCTTGCTCTGGCACCCCCCTGCATGAGACACCCCCTCCCAAGCTGTCACCCCAGGTCACCTCCAGCTTTTTGCCCCACCCCAGGAACAGCGCAGCCTCTGTGTCCAGCCTGTCTGTGAGCCAGCGTTGCCCAGAAACCGCGAGCAGCAGGCAGCCCCCACCTCGGGCTACAAGCCCCACATCGCCCAATCTCCGGGACCCCGAGTTGGGGACAATGTGTCAGATCCGGAAGGAGGGGGGACTGGCGACAAAAGGGGGCCTCAGGGGGCTTGGAAAAGAGCCCGGGGCTGTTCGAGAGGATGGAGGAGCTGGAGGAGCGGAGTCTGCCCCTCCTCCAGCTTGCGCGGGGACAGGTGCCGTGGGTCCTGGGTGATCCGGCCAATCCCAGTCGGAAGGGAAGTGGCATGGGACACGAGCTAAAAATAAGGCCACAGCTGACTCCCGCGGTGGAAAGGGGGAACGGGCTGGGGAGACCCTGAGGTCCAGGACGTTGTTGCGTTTCTGTAAGGACACCGAGAGAGGGTGACCCGGTTCACTAAGACTGCCGTTTCTCCAGCCAAAGCCTTGAAGCCCCCAGATAGATACCAGACCTTCCCTCCAGTCCCCTTTCCAGCCCTACTCCAAGACTTACACCCCGACCCCAAACCCCCCAAACTCCGAGCCCCTACCTCACCCCAGCCACTCCTCTGAACCCCTCTCCGTTCTCGGTCACGCCCTCGTAACCCCCAGACCACGCCTCCTTAGCAGACCGGTCCCACGGGTCCTGCCTCTTGCTGCAGCCCCTCCCACCTCACCCTTCAGCAGGTGACTATTTGGTGTTGTGAACATTCAAAGTTTGGGGGCGTCCCTACAACACCGCTCTGGCAAAAGCAAAGCCCAATCAATGTCTGCAGAGACTCCCTGACCTCATGCACAGGTCCCAGCGAACTCCAAATTCTTTCAGGTCACTTGGAGGTCTGTGCCTCGTGCTGGGGATGGAAGATACATGGGCACCTGGCAGAACAGGTGCGCCATGATGGAGCCCCTAGTGCAGATGTAGGGATGGGGGCACGTGGCAACTGAGGTCACTGCATGAAGGCCTAGGCAGGCACATCGGGAAGGTGGTGGACCCCAGAAGTCTTCCTACATCCAGAGGACTCAAGGTATCAGTGACTTGAGGAGAATAGGATGGCAAAGCTCTGGGGCAGGAGGAACGTGGGCTACCCGGTTCTGGATTTGCTGTGAATCTCTGGGCCTAAGGCTCCACATGCAAGTGGGGGTTCAACACAGTGTCCAGCCAGAGTGTCCACCTGGAGGCTGGGGAGCTCGCCCAGCTAGTAAAATTCTGTGCAAGTATGAGGACCCAGTATACTCAGGTGAGGCAGAGCCTGGGATCTCAGTTCTGGAGGTAGACACAGCCCAGTCCTGGCCTACATGGTGAGTCTCAAGCCAGGGAGAGAATGTCATTCCTGATGACCATGCTCGGGCACATGCACACTGTCAGTCTTACATTAGAAAGGGTGAGCTCTGCTGGGCACAGGCATACACTAGGTGCTCCATAAATGCTCCCCAGAGGTTGAGAATGGAGTTGACTTTCCAGGCATGACTAGAGATGAGAAGTTGGGGGCAGGTGCTCAAGGGGACTTGTGGCCTGGTTTTTTGGCCAACACATCCCCTACCCTGGCCGCTCCCCGTGGCCACCCAGCCCAGCAGCTGTCCCCCTCATTTGTAGTGGCCTGTCAATCCAAAGCATCTGTTCCGGAACACCTGGTGCTGTGCTTCCAGGGATTTGAGAGTTCCAAGGCCACGGAAGTTCAGCTGTCACAAAGGCTTAACCCTGGAGCCTGGCGCTAGCCGGGCCCTCAGAGGCCCGACGCCCCATGCCCTCTCAGAGGCCCGACAACGCCAGCCCACTTGACCCTACAAAGAGCCTGACTTTACCCCAAGACCTCAGCTCAGCTCCTAGCCTTCAGGCCTGGCTGTGTGATGCTGACTGCCGTGGTCTCTCTGGTCACCCACTCTCATGGTAGTTAGTATGTGCCATCAGAGGCTGCTGAGGATAGGGCTCCCCACTCCCTAATAAAATCTGTCTCTTTGAAGTGAGTTTTTCTGAACTGCAGTGACTGAGGCACAGGGGCAGCACCACCCTCCTGCCTCCAGTGCCCCAGTGCTGGGATCACAGAAGTGAGCCACTATGGGTCATACTGCATTGAGAATCGAAGCCAGAGTGCATTCTGCCCATTAGCTGTAGCCATAGCCTCTGTGTTTGGTCTCTTGGGACACGGTCTCACACTGAAGCTCACTTGACCTGGCTCTCCTCCTCCCTCCACTTCCCAAATGCTGTGAACCGGCATGGCTTGAATCATCAAATGTTCCCTCTAGAGACAAGTGAGGTCAAGGGACATAGAGGTAAGTCCTTTTATATACATACAGGCCCAGAAAGGTTGAGCAATTGACCCAAAGTCGAGTTTAAGTGTAGCACAGGGACCTGCTGGGATCAACAACATGGTTCCTGGTAATGCCATCTTTTATGATGACATCAAGGGCTGATGTCACAGCCTGAAGAACTGGGCTAAAATGTGAAGCTAAGGACTGGGGCAGGGTGCAGAGTAATTGGTTGCCCAGGGTGTACAAGGCTCTGGGTTCCCTACCATGCCTCGGTGATGCGTGTCTGTCAGTCACACCAGCACTGGGGGCCTGAGGCTGGAGGATTAGGATTCAAGGCCAGTTTTGGCTACACAGGGAGGTAGTGTGCACCCTGAGATACTGATTCTTAGACTCGGTTTATCAGGGCCTACGAGAGAGCTCCGCAGATAAGGAAGCTCATGATTTGAACCCATGTGGAAAGGAGAGAACCAACTCCCTCCCAGGTGCTACCTCCTGATGGCCACATGCTGTGGCATACACACATACACACACGCACACACGCACACATACACACATACACACACGCACACATACACACATACACACATACACACACACGCACACATACACACATACACACTCGCACACACGCACACATACACACACGCACACACAAAGCATCATTAAAACAGTATGTTGAAGTCATGTTGTAAAACGGGAAACTGAGGCTGGCTCCCTGCCCCTCTCCTGAGCCTGAGGCCCACCCCTGAGTGTCACCTGGCCTCCTCCCCATCTCCAGCCTCCTCTACTCTGAGCAGCAGCTCCCAGAATCCTCCTTCTTCTCTCCTTCCGCAGCTGCCAAGAACCAGGTCAGCCTCTGAACGGTGGGGACATCAAACAGAATCTATAAATACAGCTTTGGAGCAGAGCCGCCTCCTGCCCCAGGCTTTGGGGCTCCCAGCTCACATCCCTGCCCCAGGGGATCACTACTGGAAGGCAGAGAATGGACAGTGCCTCAGTTTCCCCTAAGAGCACATCTCTCCCCTCTGCTCTTTTTTTCTCCTGCTGGGTACCTATGATGGGAGATACTGCCTTGCAAAGTCTTCAGTTCTCTGAAGTCTTCTCTCAGAAACTTCTCTGCAGGATGGGCCTTTGCACAGCTCATGGGATGGGGATTCTGACCCTTTGCTTGGGCAGAGTCTTCTGCCTGGAATACCTAGCTTCCCCACCCTCACCTGGGATTTCTGTGGACGTTTGGGCTGAAGTGTCACCTCCTCAGACATGTCCCTATTGTCACATTAGCTGTCTTCTTTCTTCTTGGCTTTCCAAAGAAATAATTCTCACTAGTGTTTCTCTTATGTATTGCATATTTCTCCCCATCATGAGCCTCAGTTTCCTCATCTGCAAAATCACTTTGGTGTGTAGGCTCCTCCCCTCCTGTGGAAACTGCTTGTTACCTCTGGCTGCTGGTAATGGGTATGCTAACTGATGCAGAGTTTACGTAAATGAGTCACATGTGTTTATAGCCAGTCCCCCAGTGCTTAGGGGACCCAGGGTCCACTGAGCCTCTGTGGGCAGCTGAGGTCCTTGGGGTCATATCTTGGTTGTGGGGGTGACTGTGGGACTACTGAGGACATGGGCTTGTCCCATCATTCATACGGGCCCAGGATCTGCTCCAATTGTTGGGGGACTCTCCAGACTCCAGTGTGGGGTGTGGGGTGGGGCCTGGAGTATGGGCAAGGTTTGCTCCCACCTCACAGCACAAGTGTGACCTCACGTCCCATCTGGTGCTAGTGTGTGCTAAAACCTTCTAGACCAGGAACAAGCCAGCCCAGGATGATGGAGTTGGAATTTCCTCTCAGGCACTTGGTGAGGCCTTAGTGGAGAAAGGCCCAGGAGGAATCAGTGTCATGCCCAAAGACTGCTTAGTGACCCTCTCTCCTGTCCCTCCTACTCTCCACCCCTTCCCACTATGCTGCACCCATTCCATGTTAGTCCTCTTGCCCCAGGGTCTTTGCACAGCCACTTTCTCTCAGTTCTGTTTGTTCCCTCAGTGAGACCTGCTGGGACTGCGCACCTAAGGTTTCCCCTTGTCATCCTCTTCCCTCCTTTAGTGTCTGTCCCTGCTTTGCAACACAGACCAGGACAGACCTCTCTTTTCTTCTTTGAGTCTGTCTCCCTGAAATGATAGGACCTTGAAGAGAGAGAGCTTTTGACCTGTGTTTTTTGTTGTATCCAGAAGGTACTCAAGAAATGTATGTGGAATAGATGGTGCCTAGGGCCTAAGTTCTGCCAGAACAGCATGTGCCCAGCACACAGTAGGTATACATTCAGGCACAGTAGGTGCACATACACTTGTTAGCTGGATAAGTAGGGTTTGTAGAGGAGTGGAACTGGTCCAGATGGGGCATAAGGCATGTGAGCCTGAGCTCAGAGCTGCCAGCACCCCCCACACACACTGATGTCAGTGTGACCCATGGCTGACTTGGCGGCAGGTGCCACGAGGTGAGGTCATTCGCACCTGCATCCTCTTCAGTGGTTCAGTCTCTCCACCTTTTTTGTTGTTGTTGTTTTTTGTTTTTTGAGACAGGGTTTCTCTGTATGGTCCTGGCTGTCCTGGAACTCACTCTGTAGACCAGGCTGGCCTTGAACTCAGAAATCTGCCTGCCTCTGCCTCCCAAGTGCTGGGATTAAAGGCGTGCGCCACCACCGCCCAGCTCTCCACCTTTTTTTAATTGTGGGAAAATGTCCATCACATGGAATTTACCCATTTAATAACTTCTCAGCACATAGCTTGGCAGTGTGAAGCTCATTCACACACCTTTGTAACTGCCTCCACCTTTGTCTTCAGAAATGTCCATCTCCCCTGACTTCCCTTTCTCTAGGCTTCTGCCATCCATCTTCCCACTTCTGCTCTCTGGCTGTGAGGACTCCAGGTACCTCCTGAGAGTGGAAACATGCAGTGCATGTCCTTTTTTGTATATGGCCATTTCCCTGAGCATAGTAACCCAGCAGGATATACATGTCAGGGCCGATGTCAAAATCCCCATCCTTTACATAACTGTGTCGTATTTCAGTGTACAGCTGGGCCAAGCTGTGTGGCTCTTTCCAGGCTGCAGCCCTGAATCCTGTCCTACCATGGGCCTGATTTCTCTGTGGACACCACCCTGAATACCTTTGGGGACACTGAGCTTCTCCCTCAGCTTCTAAGGAATATAGAGTTGGGAGGGAACTGAATATTAAACTGAGCACCTACTGTGTGTTGGACCTTTTCAGCAATGACCTCTTGTCAATCAACCAGCTCCTGAAGGCAAAGATAAGATTTGGATTGTAATCTTCATGAACTGCAGACTCCACTCTGCTTGCCTCTAACCACTGCATCTCTGCACTGTGTGTGCAAAGGCCCTGAGGCAAGATCAGAGATGATCTTCCTTCTCAGGGTCCAGGCAAGTGTGATGGTGGCTTTATCAGCCTGTCCCTCTTCCCTTCCAGCTGTGGGGACCAGGATGCTGGCTGCCTCATTTGCATATGCAAATGAAAGCCTGGAGGATGAGGGTGATTGGGCTTTCCTGGGATGTTGTTGGTTAGAGTGCGAGCATGCAGTGGGAGGGTGTCTAGGAGCTTCAGCTGGGCTGCACTCGCTGGACGGTGCAGAGCAGTCCCAGCCACCCCACACAGCTCAGCTTCACAGGCATCCCCTCCCCATATGGGAGGACTCAGACCGACCCCACAACTCTCTGTCCTGCATTGGGATTCTGCTTGGCTACAGAAGAGCAAAGTGCCAAAGTGCTGTATAGTTTGTGCCAACTATACAGCAGGTGCGCTCCTGAGGTTATCCATCCCAGTGTGCAAAATGCCCTAGTGCCATAGTAGGTGTTCAGGAAGACCATGAAAGGCTATCCATATCTACAAAATACCTTAGTTACAGTGCACACCATAGGCACTCAATAAGTGCTCCTGTAGTTACCTGAGTGAGAACAGTACCTGGGCTATGGTGTACAGCATAGGTGCTCAATAAAGTTGTTCTTAGAGTTATTCAGATGTGGAAATCCACTTATTGTTGTTGTTATGCACACAGTAGGTGCTCAATATGTGCTTCTGAAATCATTGTCTCACTAGAATTCTACTCTTTTGGCAAGAATGTCCCATTGGTGCCTTGTCTTACCGGTGGGGAAAGTGGGTGGCATCAGGCTCACCCGACAGCCAGCTGGGCCTCAGTTTCTCCCTCAGTTCAAGGAGGCAGGCCTTGACAGCATTCATGGCTCAGCTGCTGTGTGCCAGGTACCCTGGGGGCACAGCACTGGGCAGGGCAGACCTGGACCTGTCCTTGAGTGGGAATAGACTCTAAAAATAAATAAATAAATAAACAAGGACAGGCCTGTGTGGCTCAGCAGAGAGACAGAGAACTGGGGAGTCAGGAGCTGGGACATCCGGGATGAAGGGCCAACTCCCAGGTCCACTATATCTTCACCTGGTGGACTCATCAGCTAATCCAGGTCCCCAGGGTCTCAATTTCCTCACTCAGAGGGTAGAAATAGCTATGTTCAGGAATCCAGGAGCTGCATACAGCAGGTGCCTAATATAGGCCCCTCTTCATTGTCATCATTAGGAGTCTGTGCACCCCAGAGGGGACTGTTTTGTTATTTTGTTGGTTGCATTTCCTGTGTTTTCCGAGGGTTGTTCGTGGCCTCGAGTTGTGGACATAGGCCTCCTACAGCATCACACTCCTGCCACTCTCCCCACACTGAGAAAAACCCCAGGAGGGGATGGGGTTTAAAGGAGGGTCCCTGAGAGGACTCCTCCATCCTAGGGGTCAAAGGACAGGGGAGAGAAAGGGTCAGAGCCTGCAGCATTCCTTCCCCCACCCCAGGCAGCGTAAGCTCCGGGAGACCAGCTGGGTGGACTGAGCAGCGCATCTGTCGCCCGAGCAGCTGCAGCACCCCCCCGGGGGGGCGGCGAGGGGACTGGGGGACGCGCAAACTCGCTTCTGCGCCTCTCAGCTGCCACCTCGGGACGGGGGACACCCCAATCCACCCGACCCTGAGCCCCTCCCCAGTGGTCGTTGCCCCCCACGTGCCTCTTGTGGGGAAGGGGCTTCAGGAGCGTCTGACGTCACGGGAGGCCTCAGCCAATCACAGCTACCCTTTGAGCAGCCCCCGGGGATTCCCTGGTCACATCCTGGACCCGGAGTGATACTGAGTATGGCGGAGTAAAGATGACCCTCCCACCATCTCAAGCTTGGACTCCACGAGAGCCTGGCATAGAGAGGGAAACTGAGGCAGGGGACTGTCGGGATAGGGACCCAGGTGGCCTGTTGCAAGTTGGTTGCCCGGCTCCAATTGGGCCCAGAGAGGGTCAGAGAGCTGCCTGGCGTCACACAGCAAGCAGCGGAGGAAAACCTCTGACTCGCAGGAGTAAGAGGAGGCCGGAGCGAGTCTTCGCTGTGCCCGGACCCAGCCTCCCCGGTCGTGTCTTTGAGGCCGACTGTCCCTCCTGCGGTCTCCCTAGACCCCCTTGCACCCCTGGGCCGCAAACTGGCCGTGCACAAGGTGTCGGTAGCCTCGGGCGTCCCCAAAATCCGTACTGGAATCTCTACCGCCTGGAGCAGGGCGGGAACGCAGCGCTGCGGAAGCAAGGGAAACTGAGGCCCAGGGGGCGGCGTCTTCCTGGAGCCTCACAGCTGACGGAAGGGGTGCTGAGGCTGACTCTGGAGGCCTCAGACACGGTCCTGCCTTCTTCACTCTCCATGGCCATCAGGTCAGCTCCTAGACCGGCTGGAGCCGGCTGGGGGAGGGCTACTTGACCTCCTGGCCGGTCTGTGAAAGAGGCATCATTCATGAGCATGGGGCCTTTGTTCAGACAGGTCTCCCTGGGGACAGGCCATCCCCACACCCCCACTCTGCTCCCTGCCAAATCCACCCGTGATCTTCAGGGGCCCGGTGTCCCCTCCTCCCCCTTTGCCGCCCCCCGGCGGCCACCGAGCAGCGCCTCTGCACCTTGGCTTACGCAGCCACTGGTCACCTTGCCACCCCCGCCCCTTCCTCTCCTGGCCTGAAAGACACTGTTAGGGCTGCGCTCAATAAATGTTTGTTAGACAAATTGGATCGTAGGGCAAGCTGAGTAGGCTGAGCACTGGCTTCATCCTCTGCCTCAGTTTCTTTCTCCGCAGAAGCTGCGTCTGGCTGATACACAGCAAAGCTGGCGAGCCACAGTGAGATCTCAGCCTGTCGCCACAGTGGTGATACCAGGGAGTCTGCTCCAGCCCTCAGGGTGTCCACAGGTCAGAGTTCAAATCCTGACACCCAACCACAGACTTGGCTGCCCCGGGCAGCTCGCAGTCCCAACCTCTGGTTGAGAGTCCTCAGCCGGATGGGCTGCGGGGCGGCTGTGTGAGCAGGATTCAACTCCACACACAATTTCAGAAGCAGCTGTGGAGTGCTGACTGTCTACTGGAAATGCCAGGAGGCGAGGCAATGCCCAGTCCAATCGGAGAGAGGTTTTCATTCAGCGTCATGGCTGGGATGCGGAGGGGCTTCGAACTGAGGGAAACTGAGGCATAGAAAGAGATATCTTGCTGTCCCTGTGTCCCTCAGAAAGTGAGTGTTGCCGGCATGCTGGGACAGGCCTGTAGCCTACACTCTACAGGAGAGTCCGTCCTAATCAATCAATCATTATAAATAAATAAAGGAGAATGTGGTTTGAGTCAATGATGTCACGAGCCACCAGGACCGTGGGGCCTACCCCCATGTCCATGAAGTTCCTGTGTGTGGGTGATCAGTCAGATGAATTGGAAATTCACTAGAATATCCTAGAAAACATCTATGGAGCGCCTACGGTATACTGGAGATGGCCAGAGTCCGAACAGCTCCCAGCTCACTTCACAGCCACTCCCGTAGAGAGAGGTGGGAGGCAGAGAACGGGAAACTGAGGCCAAGGATGCTGGAGGCGCCCCCTCCCGTCCGTGCTCCGCTCCTTGGTGGTCTGCTCCGGGTTTTGCGGAGCTCCGAGCTCGGGCGCTGGGGGCGGAGGTGGCGGAGCTGCGAGTCGCAGCGGCGGCGGCAGAGATGCGGCCCCGGTCGGGACACCGCGCTGCGCCCCCGCGGGAGCCGCCCGCGCGTGGGAGCCCGGGCTGAGGCGCTGCGGGGCTGGGGCCGAGCCGGGCAGGTGCTCGGCCTGCGCTGGAGGTGAGTGCAGGGACGGACGCGGACGCACCTTGGACAGATGCACCGGGGACAGATGCGGCGACGGACGCAGGGACGGACGCAGGGACAGACGCAGGGACAGATGCAGGGACAGATGCAGTGGGCATGCACGCACCCGGCGCGCACGGGGCGCGGGCGCCTCGAGCAGCGGCACTGGCCTGGGGGGCCCCCCGCGTGCGGTCGCGGGTCCAGAGCCCTGGGCGGGGCTAACGGGCTGCGCAGCGGGCGGGGATTGCAGCCAAGGCCCCGGCTCGTCGCGCCGGGGCACCGACAGTGGCTTTGAATTATTGGGGTGACGGCCTACTGATGGGGGCGGGGGAGGGGCGGGACACATAGCCGCGACCTTCTGTGGGTCCCCACGCGGCCCTGTGCACCAGCTACCCCCGAGCTCATGGGTACCCGCTGGTCTCCGCCGGTCGCGCAACTGACATGGGGGGGGGGGCACAGTCCGCGGCCAACGCCCCCGCTGCAGCACAGCCCGAAGCTGGGCTGACAAGCCCCCCCCCCCAAAGCCTGACAATGGGACAAAGGAGCGTCTCTGGCAGCCGCGCGGGGTGGGTGCTTTCGTGGCCCCCCGGCCGACCGCGGCGCTGATTGGTCCCTGGAGCGGGGGGTCACGTGCCCCATTCTGCTCTCCACTGCCGACTTTGGGGCGCCTCCCCAGGGCTGCTGCCAGGCCGAACCCCCCACCTCGGCCTCTGATGGAGAATTCTAGGCCTATGACAGCCCTGAGGTCGAGAGGGACTCCCGGGTCCCAGGTCCTCTCTGCCCGGGGTCTGTCATTCCCCCACCCCCACCCCACCCCCCGCCGCCTAAGGTCTGTGTCACTCTCATCTGAGGTACCCAGGTCTCTGTCACCTGCCTGAGGTCTGTGTTGCTCTCCCTGGCAGGTCTGTGTCACCTGACGTCTGTGTCACCCCCAACTTCTTATTTTTTACCTGCCCGACGCCCCAACCCCAAACTGAATGTGATGGAGTTGGGAATCTCAATATTGCAGGCCAACAAGCTTTGGGTGGAGGAGGATGGCCCTGGGGACAGAATGGCTGGAGGGACTGGCCAGAGCGCCTCTGCCTAGTTACGACGTGTCTTTCTTTTTCTGTATCTTGGACTCCGGTTTTCTGGCTGATTTTCAGGGCGCACGATTGCCTGCAGGCTATTTAGAGAGGTTAGAAGTGGGAGAGATTTGAGGTTCAAGGCCTGGACCTAGACATGGCCTAATGTTGTCTGGCCTTCTGGCTGGGTGGCCACTGCTCCCTACTTGGTAGATGGCAGCCTGGGGGCATCTTGTACCTTGAATTTGTGTCCATCAGCAATGGTATGGTGGCCGAGAGGAAGTGGGGAAACTGAGGCACTGAGCGCCAATTGGGGCTTTCCCGTATTGTGAGGCCCTGAGTTCCACAGCAAAAGAGAGAGCTCCGGTCTTTCCATTAACTGAAAACCGAGTGCTCATGACTCCCCGTGCCTTCTGAGGGTGGCCCTGGATGTCTCAGGCACTGGCAGGAAGTGGATTGGAACTTTTAGCTCCTCTGCATGTTCTGGGGCAGGTGGTCAGTCTCTGTGTAGCCTGTTCCTCACTCCGCTGCCTGTGTCCCGGGCCTCCGGGGCCTCCATCCTCCAGGGCTTTCAGCCCTAGCCCTGTCTGTCCTTCTGTCTGTCTGTCCATTGGCAGATGGTAAGCAGGCAGCTGCCCTTGGAGAAGGTGACGTCAGCCTGCGGACAGGTGAATGGGACAGAAAAGTGACTGGCTTCTCCTGGGAAGGCGAGTGTCCTGAGCTGACCCTGGGTGTGGCCCTGGAGGGGGCAGCTGGGAGCACAGACTCTGCCACTGAACTGGGAAGTGGGAGTACTTCCCAGGGTAGTTGAACTTTCTGAAGTGGGAGGAGACGCTAAAGCTGGTGGAGCAGGAGCTTCATCCCCAGGGCCACACGGAGCTAGGGAGGGAGGTAGAGGAAGCGTGGAGATGGTGAGGCCTCGGGGCTCACGGGCCTCAAGGAAGGGCTGCTGGGAGCCGGGGCACTGGCTCGAGGCTGCAGCTTCCTGGGACCAGAGTGGGTAGGTGACATTTAACTCAGATGAGAGGCCAGGCCGGCTGAAGACTACATTTCCCAGGATGCTCTTGGCTCAGCCCCAAGGAACTTCTTGAATGCTTTCAGGAGCCCTAAGGGGGATTATGGGTTTCTAGGGGGTAGGGGGGCTTGGGTGATCTGGGAAGTCAGTCAATCAACAAGCATTCCCAGGGGCTCCTGTATGCCTGTGTGCCTGTGTGCTGTGATGGCTTGTATCTGGCTCAGACAGGAAGCCTAACTTGTCTATTTCTTCCTCAAGGCTCTTTCAGACAATGGGAGGGAAAACCGAGGCAGGATCCTAGTTCACTCTGTTTACAACTGGGGCTGGAGTGGAGGGAGCAACTGAAGCTAGGGAATGTTTGATTCTGCACTGTGACAGATTCGGGGAAAGTGCATGGAGAAGAGGCACTGCAGCTGGAGCTGTGACAGATGTGTGGAAGTTGGGTGGGAGGTGGTCACATATTTTCTGATACAGAAAAGGCAGCAGCAGCAGCCCTTGGATCAAACCTGCCCTGTCTCTGAGCCCCAGTATCTCCATGTGTAAAACAGAGCCAGTGGCCAGGTGTGATAGGGCCTGTCCCTGTCAACACGGCCGTTGAATTCACAGCCGTGCAAACCAAGTACACCAGCACTGAGCACCTTGAACATGGATGACGTAGCTGGAGAGGAAGTTTTAGAGCCGAAGGCTGGAGAAGAGGTAATAGAATAACCCTGCAGCAGAGATGCAGCCATGCAGAGACCCCAGGGGACACAGCTGTGCAAAGGCCCCATTTGCAGGATGCAGCCTGGTGTGGTGGAGGAGGCCCCCGTGGCTGGGAGCACTGAGCAGGGACCTGGCTCTGGGCTGGGGGGCTGTGACTGCGGGGGGTATGGGCACTGGGGACTGCAGGAGCTGGGGACATCTTCATCTCTAGGTGGGTCCCCGTGAGTAGGCTTCAGTCTTCTCACCAGTGAAAAGCCAAAGCAGTCGCTACCCCCGGTACTGAGTTAGATGTCCTCTGACACAGCAGATGCTCTAAGTCTGATCTGGGAACACAGGAGGTGATCCGTAAGTGTCTGCTGGGAAGTGTCTTAAAGGGTCCAGTTCATAGGTTCTGAGAGGACATGTTTCCTGAGGTCACCCGCATCATGACTGGGCTTGACTCTCACCAATGGATGGTTCTTACATCCATGTTCTTCTGCCTGTGTATCTGCCATTGCTGAGCCCAGATTCACATGGGACCCCTGGTCCACTCTGACCCCAGGATCTTTCCCCAGGGACCTATTTCCTGCCTTTGTCTTCTTTGGGCTCTTTGGCCAGCACTTCCTGTTCCCAGCAGTCCTTGGCAAGGCCCCTGCTGCCTGTCACCCTGCTTCTTAGGTGTCCTCATATCAGACACATAGGTGGAGACTGAGGGTCATGTGTTAGGTAGAGGTAGGCTCTAAAGCAGGACGGTCACCTCACTCTTCTCTCTGCCCCACCAGTTACTGAGATGTTCTGGGTGACTTTGGCCAGTAGTGCAACCACTCTGAGCTCTGTGTTTTCCATGGTCTCAAGGCTGGTGTGGGCGTGAAGTGAGTTCACACCTATGGGAACTTTGCACATCATTTATTGACTACTTTCTGTATATCTGCTGTAGTGCCAAGGCCTGGGCATCCGTGACACTGCTCAGGGAGATACCCTTGGCCACGTTGGCATACAGTTGAGCTCAGGATGTCTGGGGTGAGCATGTCTTTGCCAGGGTTCTTTTTTCAGAACATTGATTCACCCCATATTTACCAGTGGCTGTTGTATTCCAGCCCCGTGTTAGGCTCAGGGACTTAGCAGTGACTGCCAGGGCAGACTCCCCCTTCCCTCCTGGAGGACACACCAAGTTCAGAGATATCCTTACTGCTGATCAACTATTGTGTACTGCTCATGTACGCTTTGATAACTTACTGAGGGTGGGTGCAGGTCCTACACGTTTGTCTTGTGGATGGAGAAACTGAGGTTTCAGTAATGAGGAGCCCTGAAGAGGTTCGTGCTGAGGGGGGCACGAGGCTGTGCCCCCTTTCCTGCTGTGCCAAGTGGGGCCTGAGAGGCAGCTGGAGGGAAGCTGTAAGGAGAGCCGGTAACCAGACCAGGCCAGCTCAGGGGCCCTGCTGCCCCACAGTCACTCGATCCCTCTGGGGACACCAGCAGCACAGCCGGAACCTTGGGGCAGTGCTCCTGCAGGGAACACCTCGTTGTAGAGGAGGAAGCAGAGCATTACAGTCAGCAGAGGGTCTCTGTGTCCCCCTCGGAGTCCAGAAAAGCCCAGGATGGTGGCATCTGGGCCTGGGGTCATAGGCCAGGTAAGGGAGGGAAGAGCATGGGAAGTATGACTGGGATTTGCTTCATGTCTGGAATGATGAGGAGGAGCCCTTACACAGCACCTCAGCCCCCATAGAAGCAAGAAGGACCAAAGTTAGATTCAAAGTAGAACTTGCCTAAAGAGGCCTGAGGATGGGGGGGGGGGGTCTGCCCTGGCCCTTGGGGTGTTGAGTGGCTAAAGAAGATTGTAGAACAACTATCAACTAGGGGATGTTCTGCCCCTCAGGGGATGCTTTTGACATCTGGACATTTACAGTTGTCACAGGAGCCTGGCACGCAGTGAGTGGCAGCCAGAGTCCAGGAAGTGGCCATTTTCAGTTACAGGTTGCAGAGCTGAGTTAGGGTTTGCATAAGAACCACAGGCACGGCCATTCCATCCCACATCCTGGGCCTCGGATTCCCCACACAGCCAATGCGTTGGGCTGTCTCATGACCCGGAGTCTCTGGAAGCCACTGGTAGATGAGGTTCACAGGTAGGTGCTGGGGGTACACCCTGAGACACGTGTGGATGGCCCTCTCACAGCTGGGACACTTGCCTGGGGGTGGGGGGGGCACACACCTGGGAACATGTAGTGGTCTGACTTCCTGGGGACTTGCTGGGAGGGACTGGCCTGAGAGAGTAGACAGTGGGTGTGTGTCAGAGGACTGGAGGACAGAGGTGGGTAGGGCTCAGTGCTAAGTATTGATCATTTATTCACATACAACAAACGATTATTGAGCACCAAAGGTCTACCTGACCCTAGGAGAGCCATGCGAGCCTGCCTGCTGCCCCCCAGGACGTCAAACTTGTGCAAAGGCTCTGGGGCGGGGCGGGGTGCTGTGGGAAGATCAGGGAGGGAGGCAAAGGACCGAAAGGGAGGAAGGAGGCTGGGGTAGGATGGCAGGGCTAAGGGCAAAGGGCGGACGCGGCGCTCGCAGGCGCCCCCTCGTGTCCAGAGTGTGAGGGTGGGGAGGACATGGCGGCAGAGCCAGGCTGGGCGTTGATGGTGGAGAGAGGCCCACGGTTTACTTTGTGGTAGAGTGGAAAATGTGTTACAATTGTGGTGTGAACCTGGGGCTGTGGAGGACGAGGAAGTTAGGCTGCATGACAGGGAGGGGGCGTGACGGAGGCGTCCAGTGCGGTGCCATGGAGGGGCTTCACATGCAGGGATGCTGCAGCGTGTCTGAGACGGGTTAGAACCCCGAGTTCAGTGGTGACGCCTGAAGACTCAGCCCGCCATAGCCAGGAGGGGTAGGGGCATGGCTGAGGATCTAGCGATCGTGTAGGATGGAGTGCCAGCAGGGCGAGTTGATTCAGGGCTCAGGGATGGATCTCAGGAAGGCTGAGGTCAGCCGGTTTACATAGTGAGATTCTGTCTCAAAACATTTTATAGTTATTATTCTATTTTATTTGGGAGCGGAGGGGCAGAGGCTCTCGTTGAACTCAGAGCTCCTCAAAGCAGCTCCTGTGTGCTGAGTCTAGAGCTACAAAATCATACCTTGTCCCAGGAAGAAAGGTCTAAGAGTTGGGGGCGTGGCTTGTGGGACTCCCTTCCTCTCAAGTCCCCCAGTGATGGGCTGGGGGCGTGGTCAGGAGTGGAGCCCGGCCTCGAATCCCCAAAGAGGGTCTGGAGCCGGTAGCAAGGGGTTAGGGTGGCCACAGTGCATAGGTCAGCCTTCTGGAATCTGGGGTCATGGGGCAGATACAGGGGGACAGCACAGGGGAGGAGCCAGTTTAGGAAGCTCTTAAGGAAATAGGCTCATGTCCCAGAGCACGCATACTCTGAGTCACAAATCCAGGAAGCCAGGTCAGGCAGAGGAAGCTGTGCAAGGTCTTCCTGTTTTTTGGCCCTGACCGTTAGAACAGGCTGATGTTAGCCTGGGGCCGATGTTCCCGCCACCATCCCCACCCACTGTGCCTTATGGTCAGGGGAGGGCTGGGAGACATCTCTGCTGCCTGGATGGGGAAACTGAGGCCCAGAGTTTATTGGAGATTGATGAAGCTGCTGAAAAACATGTGGGGTGTCTCGGATTGGACTGCACTCATCTCTGGTAGGGAGGTGCTGCCCTGACCCGGGGTCCCACGTGCGTTCACACACCTCATGATTCTCAGTTACGAATGAGAGCAGAAGGAAGTCGTCCAAGGGGACAGGAAGTCAAACCCACCAGTGACACCAAGGCCTTTCTGCACACTGCAATGTTCTACGACTCCCGTTGCTAATGATGTGGTTTATAAAACACCAAGGGCTTTTAATTCTGTTATGTTTTATTCTGCCTTTGAATTGGAAATACGGTTCCTTTGTGTGTGTTTGTTCTAATTTTGTAGCCATTTGGTTTTGTCGTGTGGTCTTGCTATGTAGACCAGGCTGTCCTAGAACTAATGATGCTCCTGTCTCAGCCTCTCCAAGTCTGGGATGACAGGCCTATGACACGATGCCAGGCTCTAAGGCTTTTCGCGTTTTAATTTGAAGGGTTTTTTTTTTTTTTTTTTTTTTTT
>NW_022196909.1:71165902-71167558 GCF_008632895.1 Mastomys coucha | reverse complement strand
GAGACAGGGTTTTTGAAGGGTTTTTTAAAAAATGCTTTTTGAGATTGGATTTTTAAACACATGTTTTAAGATAATATCCATTACTGTAATTCTCATGATTAATTTTTAATTACTAATGCATTTTCGGTTGCAGCTATTTCCTGAGAATTTTACTCACATGTGGTCTTAAAGTCGCTTGTTAATTAAACAACATCTGAGAGTCGTTATTATTATCAATGTTATTTTTATTCTGGAAGGAAGGGAGGGACTCGCGCGTCCCCTACCGGCCTATTATGGAACTGCAGGCCGCTCCACTCACCGCTCTCCTGGCTTGTAGGTGTCGTCTGTGGTCATCTGGTCCTCACCATGTGGACCTTGCGAGTACCCCCTCCACGCCCAGTCCTGCCGTTCCTCCTGCTGTTGCTCCTGGGGGTTACCCATGGCCTTTTCCCGGAAGAACCACCTCCACTCAGCGTGGCTCCCAGGGACTGTGAGTCTGGGGAGTGATGATGGGCAGGAGTATATCAGGGTCTCTGGTGGACAGGATCTTGTTTCCAAACGAATCTTCCTTCCCCTTATTCCCCTAGACCTGAGCCACTACCCGGTGTTCGTGGGCAGCGGGCCTGGTCGTCTGACCCCTGTAGAGGGTGCTGAGGACCTCAACATCCAGAGAGTGCTACGTGTTAACAGGACACTGTTCATTGGGGACAGGTATGCAAAGGTTGGGGGTCCAAGAATAGCACACTTAAGGGGTCCATGCTGGGCCTGTTACTTGGCTGGAAAGTGTGACTCCATGGTGCTGAATGCTGAGTTTCAAGGGTATTCTACGCTGTTTTAAGGCTATTGAGCTCTGAGTTTAAAGTGCTGTTGGGTGGTGTTCATTTTGTTTGTTTGAGGTAGAATTTTTCTGTGTAGTCCTTGTTGTCCTGGAACTCACTCTGTAGACCAGGTCGGCTGGCCTGTAACTCACAGAGTTCCCCTGCCTCTTCTCCTGAGTACTGGGATTAAAGGCATGCGCCACCACTGCCCAGCTTAGGCCTGAGTTTTAAGGGAGCTGGATGCTGCAAGAAAACTTGGTCTTAAACCCATAGAAGTAAGAGTGATGGGCTCCAGGCAAGAAGCTGACTCGGTGCTCACAGGCGCCTCCTGCTGGCGGTTTCTCAAGGCTGGGTCCGTGCTGAGGCGGGGATGTGTCCAAGCTGTAAGGTTAGAGGCTAAACATGGTGGCAATATGCAGACTGACAAAAGAGTGGGTGTGGGATAGATTTCAAAGGCAGAAATCACAATACAGACCAGGAGTGATGTGGGTGCCAGGTGGATATCATGTTTACTGTGACTGGACTGAAGGTGGGCGGGCTCCCCCCATCTCACGCACCATGCTTTCCCTACAGAGACAACCTGTACCAAGTAGAACTGGAGCCGTCCACATCCACGGAGCTGCGGTATCAGAGGGTGAGGAAGAAGGCCGTATGGGGGTAGGGGTGGGGCAGAGCTCTTCCAGGGGAGGTGGAGACCAAGATGGACTTGTCTAGGAGAAGGGATCTGAGGGACACTGAGGACCACACTCCCCTCACCACATTTTTTTTTTTCTGGTAGAAGCTTACCTGGCGCTCCAACCCCAGTGACATCGATGTGTGTCGGATGAAGGGCAAGCAAGAGGTTAGAGGGACCTGTCCT
>NW_022196909.1:71140785-71165892 GCF_008632895.1 Mastomys coucha | reverse complement strand
GCCATGTTCCTAGTTGGGCCTCAAACTTCCCTGCAGCCTTAGGGTGATTCTTTGCATCTCAGAGGAGGAGCTCCAACCTGTTATTGTTATGCTCAAGACAGGTGCCTCAGTTGTCACAGTTGCCACACCCAATCTACCCAGGCCATACCCAACCTCCTTCATCCAGTGAGAATAGCCTTGGGTCTGCTTTGACTGAGCTTCCAGCCTGAGCCACGTGTTAGGGACCGCCCTCTGCACTTCTTCTCTTCTTCCCCACTGCCTGAGCCACGTGCTAGGGACCGCCCTCTGCACTTCCTCCGCCTGAGCCACGTGCTAGGGACCGCCCTCTGCACGTCCTCCGCCTGAACCACGTGCTAGGGACCGCCCTCTGCACGTCCTCTCTTCTTCCCCACTCCAGGGTGAGTGTCGGAACTTTGTCAAGGTGCTCCTGCTTCGTGATGAGTCCACGCTCTTCGTGTGCGGCTCCAACGCGTTCAATCCCATCTGTGCCAATTACAGTGTGAGTCTCAGCCCTTCCGAGATCTGCTCCATCCTCCATCCACCCTGTGTTTCCTCCCAGCCGTGCACATCCCTATGCTAGGCTTGTCAGGCTTGTCCCCCTTTTCTTTCGAGACTAACTACCATATATTCGGGCCCATTCACAGACCAGGAAACTGAGGTCCAGAAAAGTTAATTGCCTGGCTAGAATGACACAGTAATGCTGTGTGACGCTAGGGTTCTGCCTGGAGTGGGGGGCTGGGGAACCCCAGAGCTTCCAGGCAGAGTGAGGAGATCTATTGCTTAGATTCTGTCCTCCCTGCAGATGGACACGCTGCAGCTTCTTGGGGACAGCATCAGCGGTATGGCCCGCTGCCCCTATGACCCCAAGCACGCCAATGTGGCCCTCTTCTCAGGTGAGTGATTGCTGCTGCTGATGTGTCCACTCCCAAGATAGGCACTTCCTAAAATCCTGGCCACTCAGAGGCAGCCGGGCAATGGGCAGAATCTAAGGGGACATGGTCAGGGTCAAGGTCAGGGTCAGAATGGTGGCTGGGCTGGAAGAAGGAATTTAGCCTGGGATCAAGGTTCAATTGGATTTAGTCTCATCCTGTATGAAGACTCAGCCTGGGATTCAGGCTCATTCAGCCATAGGATCATGGTGGGATCCAGGCTCAGCCTGTTGACAGTCCACACTAGGCTGAGGTTCTCAGTTTTGCTCCTGCCCCCTCTGGTCTTTCATTAGGATTGTTGTTGTTGTTGTTGTTGTTGTTTGTTGTTGTTGTTGTTTGGACCTTCTATTACTGTTGTTGTTGTTATTATGATTTTCTGAGACAGGGTTTCTCTGTGTAGCCCTAACTGTCCAGGAACTCAGTCTGTAGACCAGGCTGGCCTCAAACTCAGAGTTCCACCACCTTGGGCTCCTGAATGCTGGGATTCAGGCCTGTGCTACTATGCCTGGCTTCTCTCTGGGCCTTCCCAGTCTAATCCCAATCTGCTTCCCTCACACCCCTTCCAATGTCCAGATGGGATGCTCTTCACAGCCACGGTGACTGACTTCCTAGCCATCGATGCTGTTATCTACCGCAGCCTTGGGGACCGGCCCACACTGCGCACAGTAAAGCATGACTCTAAGTGGTTTAAAGGTGAGACTCTCGTAGAGGTGACATTTACCTGACACCCCCAGCAAAATACGAATTCCAGAGATCAGGAGAAAAGAGGCTGGAATCTTGTTTTTGGAATCTCCTGGTCTTTTAAAAGATGAAACTCGATGGGACTAACTGGTGTAAAGTGGAGCCTGCTGGTAGCTGGTGGCTGCAGCACCTAAAGTGGAACTCTCCACCAAATAGGGAGGAGTGTTGCAAAATGGCATGATGACTGCATTGCAATGGTGGACATGGTGATTTTTTTTTTTTTTGGTTTTTTTGAGACAGGGTTTCTCTGTGTAGCCCTGGCTGTCCTGGAACTCACTCTGTAGACCAGGCTGACCTCGAACTTAGAAATCCGCCTGCCTCTGCCTCCCAAGTGCTGGGATTAAAGGCATGCGCCGCCACCACCCGGTGATGTTTTTTTTTAACTTATGACCCCACTCACACTCCACCCCCAAAAGCCAAAATGAGCTTAGTTCATTTTGGCTAAGAGACCACTCTAAGTCTCTTCCCAGTAAAAGGCACAGCTCACAGTATGCTCTGGTGATGTTCAGAGCCCCAGAGATCCCTTCATGATGAGTAAGGTTGTATCCTAACACCTTCTTTCAACAGAGCCATACTTTGTGCATGCGGTGGAGTGGGGAAGCCACGTCTACTTCTTCTTCCGGGAGATCGCCATGGAGTTTAACTATCTGGAAAAGGTTACACTGCAACCTCTGATGCTTGGGCACAGGGCATTAGCAGAGAAGCTCAGACAAGGAAGGTGGACAGAAGGTCTAACCCATGAACTTCACCTGGGTCAAAGGAACCAGTCTTCACATAGTGTCCCCTCCAGTGAGGACCAGTCTATGGGGCTAAAAGACATTTAAGGAGGGATTTAGGAGCTTGAAGGCTTTGTAGAGAACAATATTGGACACACTGATGTCATGTGGCCCCACAGTTCCTGTCCATCATCCATCCCTCCACACTGTCTCACTGACACATGACCCAAGTATTTATTCTTCAGCCCTTCCCAGAACCATTAACCTGAGTCTAACCACAGTCCACCCACCTACCTATCCATCCATCCACCCAGCCATCTATCCATCCATCTATCCATTCATCCAGAAACTCATCCACCCACCCATCCATTCATAAATCCATCCATCCATCCATCCACCCATCCATCCATCCATCTACTCATCCATCCACTCATCCATCCATCCATCCAGAAACTCATCCACCTGCCCATCCATTCATAAATCCATCCATCCATCCATCCATCTACTCATCCATCCATCCATCTACTCATCCATCCATCCATCCATCCATCTACTCATCCATCCACCCATCCATCCATCCATCCATCTATCCATTCATCCATCCATCCATCCATCCATCCATCCATCTACTCATCCATCCACCCATCCACTCATCCATCCATCCATCCACCCACCCATCCATCCATCTATTCATCCATCCACTCATCCATCCATCCATCCAGAAACTCAACCACCTGCCCATCCATTCATAAATCCATCCATCCATCCATCTACTCATCCATACACTCATCCATCCATCCATCCATCTATCCACTCATCCACCCATCCACTCATCCATCCACCCATCCACTCATCCATCCACTCATCCATCCATCCATCTACTCATCCATCCATCCATCCACCCATCCATCCATCCATCTACGCATCCATCCATCCATCCATCCATCCATCTACTCATCCATCCACTCATCCATCCATCTATCCATCCATCCATCCAGAAACTCATCCACCTGCCCATCCATTCATAAATCCATCCATACAACCAGAAACTCATGCACTCACTGATCCATCCTTCAACACATTTGTTTTGCACTGTCCCCTGTGCCACCCCATCCTTGCTGCCTGACATCCAGAATGCTGTGGATAGCAGGTCTCCCTTAGTGCTTTGTGAGAGAAGTTCTCTTGCCTGGCATGGTAACTTCATGCTAACTCAGGGTGTTCCCTGTGCCTGCTGCTTGTCCAGGTGGTGGTGTCCCGCGTGGCCCGTGTGTGCAAGAATGATGTGGGTGGCTCCCCACGTGTGCTGGAGAAGCAGTGGACTTCCTTCCTGAAGGCCCGGCTCAACTGCTCAGTGCCTGGGGACTCACACTTCTACTTCAATGTGCTGCAGGCTGTGACTGGTGTGGTGAGCCTGGGCGGTCGTCCGGTGATCCTCGCTGTCTTCTCAACCCCTAGCAACAGGTCAGCCCTTGCTGGCAGGTGCCCACGGGGGCGTTTGCTGGCCAGAATCCCAGTGTTTGCACGTTCAGCCAGCAAATATTCTTTGTGTCCTGTGTTGGGCATCATTGGTCCCAGGAGACCTCCATGCCAATCTGGGGCCAAAGAATGAAAGAGACACCTGGACAGTGTGTCCTGCAGGACATGGCAGGAAAGGGTTCCTGAAGGAGGGACACTGGGGTGTGGAAGAGGGCAGAGGGCATGTGAAGGTTCCAAGCCTCTGTGCTGGTCAGAGGAAGGAGGCTTATGTGGCAGGTGTGGAGGCGGTCAATGGAATCAAGGAATGTGTTAGAATTATGGAAGACTGCATGGTGGCACAGGGCCTAGACTTGGGTCTGAGAGCATGAGGGACCCATAGACAAATTAGGGTCAGCAAGCGTGGCCTCTGGGCATTAAATATTCAGGAACTGACTAAATACTCAGTGGGAGCTGAGTCCATGCAGAGACCCAGGGCAGAGGGTCTAGGGAAGCTGCACAGTGATCTAACCTGGGGATGTTCTGGCTCTAGAATGGCTTGTGTTGCTCAGATGAGAGAAAGAGCAGGGGACCCAAAGATGGCACCACCCCCGCCCAGCTCAGCCTGTGTCGCCCTCCACAGCATCCCTGGCTCAGCTGTCTGCGCCTTTGACATGAACCAAGTGGCTGCTGTGTTTGAAGGTCGCTTCCGGGAGCAGAAGTCACCTGAGTCAATCTGGACACCAGTGCCTGAAGACCAAGTGCCACGGCCCAGGTGACAGTGACTTCCATCTTTACAGCGTAACCAAGGAGTGTCCTGCTCCTACAAGTGGCTGGTTTGGGGGAGGGCAGTCCAGTGTTGGATCAGGAGACAGTAGAGGGAGACAGAAAAGCTGTGGAGGAAGACACTAGGAGGCCACCATGAAGGGCCAGGCAGTCAGTGATCTTCATTTGTTGAGGGATAAGCTGAGCAGAGGACAGAAGTGTGTGCAACGACCCTGGAGTAGAGGGCATGGCCTCTGTGAGGCCCAGACAAATCAGATGAGAATGTATAGAGGTCCTGAGGCTACAGCGAGTCAGGTCATGGAAACCCTATGGGTGGGGATCTATTCAAACTGGGTCCCAAGATGCCCCAGTGAGTCAGGGCTTCATTGTGGGGTCTTAGCATCCTCCTGACTCTCCTTATCTTCCTCCAGGCCCGGGTGCTGTGCAGCACCTGGCATGCAGTACAACGCATCCAATGCCCTCCCTGATGAGATCCTCAACTTTGTAAAGACCCACCCACTGATGGACGAGGCAGTACCCTCCCTGGGCCACTCGCCGTGGATCGTGAGAACCCTGATGCGGTCAGTGCTAGGGAGGGGGGTGTCCCAGTCCTTCATGGTGAGGGTAATGGTTCTCAATCAAGAACCTTCATTTACTGTGGGGTATGCTGGACAAGGGTAGCTCATGGAAAGAAGCTGGGATAGGGAGCAGGGATCACAGCCCTCGCAAAGGGACATAGCATGGCCTTTCCACTTCAGTACATCAGTGTATACCTGTTGGTGTGTACTTGTTTAACTATTTCTGTACCCCACAGGTCAAGGGATGTTTGACACTTGGGCTGGGAGGCCTGAGGAAGCTTCAAGATCAACCTGACCTCCAAGTCCATCTTGTGTTCCAGGCACCAGCTGACCCGAGTGGCTGTGGATGTGGGTGCGGGTCCATGGGGCAATCAAACAATAGTCTTCCTTGGCTCCGAGGTTGGCACAGTCCTCAAATTCCTTGTGAAGCCCAACACCAGTGTCTCAGGGACCATGGGGCCCAGCATCTTTCTGGAGGAGTTTGAGACCTACCGGCCAGACAGGTCTGGTGATAAGCAGGGAGGTAGAAGTGGCTGGCTGAACAAGAGGGTGGGCACATGAGCCTCACTCTCACCCTGTGCGCTTAGGTGTGGACGACCTAGCAGTGCTGGTGAGTGGGGGCAGCGACTTCTGAGCCTGGAGCTGGATGCAGCCTCAGGTGGCCTGCTGGCAGCCTTCCCCCGCTGTGTGGTTCGAGTTCCTGTTGCCCGTTGCCAGCTGTACTCGGGGTGCATGAAGTGAGTGCCAGCACCCCACAAAGCTGGTGAAGGGTCGGGGAGGCAAGTCCACCATGTGTTGTTGAAAAGCTTTGCTTCACCAGAGGCAATCAAAGGCAGAGATCACAGCTATGCAAAGGCCCTGGGGCAGGATGCAGCCTGTATTGGAGGAGCAATGGGGAGGCTGGGTGGCTGCCTCAGGGAGAATGGACTATGTAGGCTCAGATTCCAACCCAGCCTCCTGACAACGCTTCAGAGCTGAGCAGCCATTTTCTTGTGTAAAAATTGGAGAGAAAGTATCTTGGGCCTCCAACACTCACTGTGAGTCGGCCACAGCTGCAGTGTGACTAGAAGCTACATGGCCCAGGTCCCCTGAGTAGTTGGTTGTTACTGTTCTGTCCTAGGAACTGTATTGGCAGCCAGGATCCATACTGCGGGTGGGCCCCTGATGGCTCCTGCATCTTCCTCAGACCAGGAACCAGGTATGAGGAAGGGGACGTGTGGGGCTTATCTAACAACCCATGGTCCGTGTTCCCTTCTCTGTGCCAGACTGGGTATAAAGACCTCTGTGTTGAGTCTACTTCTGTCCCCTTCTCCCCACCTCAGTGCCACGTTTGAGCAAGATGTGTCCGGGGCCAGCACCTCTGGCTTAGGTGACTGCACTGGTAAGCTGAGAAAGGGACTCCCCTGTGTGCTGTGACACAAGCCAGAGATGGACACTCAGTCCTGGGGATGGAGGGAGGGCGACTTCCTTAGTTAGGTGGGAGCCATGGAAAGCTGTGAGCTCACCCAGTGCTCACGGTCGCCCTCTGGTGGCTGCTACAATGAAGAGCGAAAATGAGACCCACCTAATAGGGAGGTGAAAGATAATTATTCCAGAAACACACACACACGCACACACGCACACACACACACACACACACACACATACACAAAGGGTCATGGCTCAGGCATAGAGTCTTTGCCTAGAATCCCCTTGTGAGAGGCATGGGGCGTGGTCTTGGATGGAACCCCGCCTAGAATGGAGCGTGGCTCTCTAGCACCAATCAGACTGGTTTCCAAGGCGGGAATGCACAGCCACTTTCTCCCCATCTGTCCCCAGGACTCTTACGCGCCAGCCTCTCAGATGACCGCGCAGGGCTGGTGTCGGTGAACCTGCTGGTGACGTCCTCAGTGGCCGCGTTTGTTGTGGGTGCCGTAGTGTCCGGCTTCAGCGTGGGCTGGTTCGTGGGTCTCCGCGAGCGGCGAGAGCTGGCCCGGCGCAAGGACAAGGAGGCCATCCTGGCGCACGGCGGCAGCGAGGCAGTTCTGAGCGTGAGCCGACTAGGCGAGCGCAGGGGGACCGGGCCCGGGGGTCGTGGAGGAGCCGGCGGCGGTCCCGGAGGTCCCCCGGAGGCCCTGCTGGCCCCGCTCATGCAGAATGGCTGGACAAAGGCGGCACTGCTCCATGGTGGCCCTCACGACCTGGACTCGGGGCTGCTGCCCACCCCAGAGCAGACGCCTCTACCCCAGAAACGCCTGCCCACGACACACCCACACACCCACGCCCTGGGGCCGCGAGCCTGGGACCACAGCCACGCGCTGCTGTCCGCCTCAGCCTCCACCTCCTTGCTCCTACTGGCGCCCGCCCGCGCCCCCGAGCAGCCCCCGGTGCCGGCCGAGCAGGGCCCGGAATCTCGCCTCTGCGCCCCCAGATCCTGCCGGGCCTCTCACCCAGGCGACTTCCCGCTCACGCCCCACGCCAGCCCGGACCGCCGGCGGGTGGTGTCCGCACCCACGGGCCCCTTGGACCCTTCGGTGGGCGACGGCCTGCCCGGGCCTTGGAGCCCACCTGCAACCAGCAGCCTGCGGAGGCCAGGTCCCCACGGGCCTCCCACAGCCGCTCTGCGGCGCACACACACATTCAACAGTGGCGAGGCTCGGCCCGGGGGCCATCGTCCTCGTCGCCACCCACCCGCGGACTCTACACACTTGCTGCCCTGCGGGACGGGCGAGCGGACTGCACCCCCGGTACCCTAGGCCAGGCGGATGCCTCGACGGTGCCAACCACAGCGACCCGGGCGCCCACCCAGGTCACCGAGCCCTACTGGCTCCGAGTGGGGCGCGTTTGTTCCTCATCTACGCGCGTGGGGATCCCCTCGCCCCAGGGAAGCACAAGAACCCCCTCCATCCCGGAGGATGCAGGACATGAAGCCCCGGGGTGGGCGGGAGGAGGCTGACCTTTTACCTGCGCATAGACTTTGATTTTTGTTTGAGTTTTTTTTTTTCTAAGAAATTGCACAGCCCCATTCTTACTTGGGGTGGCGGCCGGGGTGGGGGGTGAGGACTTGGGGTGAGGGGAGGCAGAGCTGCAGACATGAGCCTTCCCGCCTCAACACATCCTCTGTAGAAGGGACCCCCTCCCCGCTCCTGGGCCCCTGCGTGTGCGGGTGTGTGTCCGTGTGCATGGCCTGTTTGTGTGCAATAGCCCAGGACAGAAGTGTGTGCGTGTGCGTGTGCGTGTGCGTGCGTGTGTGTGTGTGTGTGTGTGTGTGACAGGGCCACCATGGGTGCGTGCTTGTGAGACTCAGAATGTGGGTGGTGGCACCCTCAGAGACCCTGGCATTGGCTGAGCCAATGTTGGGACTTCTGAAAAGAAGCCCAGGGGATGGGGCCTTCGAGGTGCCGGTTTGGAGTTCAAATCCTGCTCCTGCAGAGGGGACCTGGGGGTCCAGGCTGGGAGATGGGGGAACCTGCTTCTAAAGGGCTTGTGGGGGTTTTGGGAGGGTGGAGGTGGGCAGACGCCCCTGTAAATACAACCCTGGGGTGGTCAGAGAGGCCCATGCCACCCGTCCCCACTTGTGACATCCCCTTTGACCACCAGCTGACCATGCATGCCACGTGGCCAGCTGAGTTCAGGACCCTCCCCAGTCCTATCCCCATCAATAAAACTCTGTTTACATCCACCGGCCCCCTTGACTCTGAGTCAGTTGTTTCCTGGGGTGATTGGGAATACTTGGGGAACAAATCCTGCCCTTAGTCACATTCACAGGCAAATGGGGGTTTAACCTCTTAGAACCCTAGACTGGGAGGAGAGGTCGTATCAAGGTGTGAAGACCTGGAAAACTTTAAGATGAGATGCCAACAAGGAGGAACTAGCTGGGTGCAGGGGAAATGGCTCAGTGCATAAAACACTTCCTGTGCAAGCAAGAAGACCTGAGTTCAAATCCCTTAGCCAGGTGTGTGGTGCATGCTTGTAATGTTAGCACTGGAAAGCAGAGACAGGAAGGTCGCTGGCCTCTTTCAAGTTAGCCTAGCCCAGTCAATGAGAGGACCTGGCTCAGTGAACACTGGAGAACCATTGAGGAAGATACCCAGAATCAACCTATAGCCTGTGCAAGTGTGTGTGCACATGTGTGCACATCGCACATAGATACAGCCAAAGGTGTCCTCAAAGGCAAATTCAGAGCCTTGAAATGCCTTTTGCTATTGTGGTTTTTGTTGTTGGACAGTCTCAATATGTAGCCCAGTCTGGTGTCAAAGTATTAGTGATTCTCCAGCCTCCATACTCCAATCCTGTGCTGCTATGAGATGACATGTGAGGTACCACAGTGTGTCTCCACAACAGACATATGCACCTACTACACTTCAGGTAGATGGAATCACCAAAGAATCTCTTGATGATCAAGTTCAGCTGTGTAAGTGGGGAAACTGAGTCCCAGAGAACCTAAGCCAGACCTGTTTTGGTTCCTTGTGGAAGACTTCAAATCCAGAACCAGGCATTGCTCCTTGTTCAGTAGGAAAGCTACTTGAGCATAAAAAGCAAACAACCCATCAGGTATTCAAGACCAGAGATTTTTCCAACACATTTCCTATCTCCTGCTCAAAGAGCAGCCAGGTTCCTGCTCTCATTGCAAGCTCAGTCTCTAAATCCTGGTGGGAGAGGTAAGGACTCAGGCCAGGAGACACTGGGTGGGACAACCCCTACCCACCCCTAACTAGGAAGTAAAAGCTGCAGAAAGTCTGGGAAAGGGTGGGCAGGAAGCCACAGCCACTGCCAGGAAGGGATGGAGCAATGTTGACCTGTCCCCAGGCTCTTCCTGCTTTGCCTCAGAGCAGAGTTGGGGTGGGGACTATTTAAAGCCACCTTCCTGGGGTCTTGAGGACAGACACGGAGGAGCAGCCATGGTCTCTTGGCAGCATCAAGGGAGGTAGGTCTCTACCTGATGAGTTCTGGGCAGACCTGGCACCAGGCCAAACACAGCCATGGGGACATTAGTCTGACCCACTGAGGAATGCACGGATTCTGGCCTGCAGCCTTACTCCCAGACAGACTGCCAAAGGCCCCTTGAGCAGGAATGGGAGAGGGTACCCAAGGCCCCCCAGGCTTGAGGCCTTGGTCATACCCACTGCAATAGGAAGCACCAGACAGCCCAGCTCTGAGGGCTATTGCAGAGACCAGATATGTGTACAGAGGAACTCTTATTCACTGGACCATGAGTTCTCCCTGAACAACCAGCGGTGACCACACAACCCATATGAGAGCTGGACAAAGAAAGGATAAGCTCAGTTTGGAAGCTTCTGCTCTCCTGAGGAGGGCAGGAAAGGGCTAATGAAAGCAATATGGCTAGGGCTTTGCAGAACAAACAGGAGTCCACCGACTCTCCCTTCTGAACACATAACTAGGGGGATGGGGGTAGACCCAGGTACAGACCAGGTTAGAAGGAACCAGGTACCCGGACAGGGAATAATTCATAACTGTAACCTGTCAGAGCTGGTAGTAGGGGAGGAAGTGTGTAGGGGATCAGATCCAGGAAGTTAAGAGTCATAGAGGTAAAAGATTTGCTTGGATCAGAGGCTGCTCCTGGAAGCTAGGAGAGGCAGCAGGTGAGAGTGAATCCCAGGGTATAATGTGCTTTGTGGAATGAATAGGAGCTCACTGGCTCTGCCACCCACCTACCCAGCTAAGGAGACAAAAATAGACTCAGGAAACAAACCACGAGGATCATATTGTTCCAGTCCTGGTGAGGAAGGACTCAGTGGGTACAGTCCAGGGTGGTGGCCGCGGGGATGGGAAGAAGGGGATACATTTTTACCATGGTTCACTAACCTCAGCTTCCAGGGTCTCAACATCTGCCTTCCCAGAACCCTGTTCCTCCTCGCCCTCTTGGGCAGGGTGTCCAGCCTCAAGGAATGCCTGATACTGCAGTCAGCTGAGGGCAGCACCGTCTCCTGCCATGGTCCCACTGAGTTTCCAAGTTCCCTCCCGGCCGACACTGTCCATCTGTCGGTGGAATTCTCCAATTTGACGCAGCTGCCCGCCGCCGCCCTGCAAGGGTGTCCGAGTCTGCGGGAGCTGCACCTCTCCAGCAACCGCCTGCAGGCGCTGTCCCCCGAGCTGCTGGCGCCCGTGCCCCAGCTGCGTGTCCTGGATCTGACCCGCAATGCTCTCCGCAGCCTGCCTCCCGGGTTGTTCCGCACCTCGGCCGCCCTGAGCACCCTGGTCCTGAGAGAGAACCAGCTGCGGGCGGTGAGCTCGCGATGGCTTCAGGGCCTGGACGCTCTGGGCCACTTGGACCTAGCGGAGAACCAGCTGCGCTCTCTGCCCGCCGGGCTCCTCGCCAGCCTCGGCGCCCTGCACACCCTCGACCTTGGGCACAACCTGCTGGAGTCGCTGCCCGAGGGACTCCTGCGGGGCCCAAGGCGGCTGCAGCGCCTGCACCTAGAAGGGAACCGGCTGCGGAGGCTGGGGGATGGCCTGCTTGCGCCCCAACCGTTCCTGCGCGTCCTGTTCCTGAATGACAACCAGTTGGCCGAGGTGGCGGCCGGCTCCTTCCGGGGCCTAAAGCAGCTGGATATGTTGGATCTGTCCAATAACTCTCTGTCCAGCACGCCCCCGGGCCTGTGGGCGTTCCTGGGAAGGCCGACCCGCGACATGCAGGACGGCTTCGACGTCTCCCACAACCCCTGGGTCTGTGACAAGGACCTGGTGGACCTGTGCCGCTGGCTGGACGCCAACCGACACAAGATGTTCTCACAGAACGACACGCGCTGTGCGGGGCCCGAGGCCATGAGGGGACGGCGGCTGCTGGACGTGGCAGAGCTGGGGTCCCTTTGAGGATGGCTACTGGGGTGCGGGCCAAGGACACCCCCCCCCCCCGCGCTCACCAGTGAGCCAATCTGGTCCCATGTCAGCGTTCAGATTCCCAGCATCTGCCATTCCCCATTCCCTCAGCCAGGAATACTATTCTCTGACTCCCTCTCCGGCTCCTCTACCCTCGCCCCTACTCTTCCACCTCTCCCTCTTCCTGTGCCCGACCCCAGGCCATCATGTGTTTATCTGGCTTTGACTCATCTGTTTCAGGGGTCACCAAGGCAGTAAATAAAACAGCTCCTAGGCTGACTGAACAGCTCGGTGTTTGTGCAGTACCCTTTTGTTGTACATTTGTTTTGTGCACACGCACCACAGTGAGCCTGTGGAGGTCAGAGGGTTACTTAGAGGCATGAGTTCCAGCTGTCCACAATGTAGTAGCTAGGGATTCAAACTCGGGTCCTCAGGCTTGTCAGCAAACTCCTTCACCCTCAGAACCATATCGCCCACCCTCTGCCTTATGTTTTAAGACTGGCCAGCTGAGAGCCTCAGGATCTTCCTGCCTCTGCCTCTGCCTCTGCCTCCCAGAGCTGAGGTCACACACATGAGCCACTGGAGCAAGCTCAGGTCTTAAGGCGTACATGGCAAGCACCTTACTGAGCCTGCTCTCTAGATCCTTCCCACTGTGGAGCCCTGGCTGGCCTGGAACTTGCTCTGTAGACCAGGTTGGTCTCAAACTCAGGGATCCTCCTGCTTCTACCTCCTGAGTGCTGGGATTAAAGGCGTGTGGCACAGCCCAGCTTTAGTTTTCCACCCCCTAGACAGAGGGACTCTGCCCATTGAGAGACAGGGTGTGGACTTTTAGGCACAGTTTCATATTGCCCGAGCTGGCCTCAAATTTGCTATACAGCCTAGGATGATTTAAGCTCATGATTCTCCTGCCTCCATCTTGTGGCTCTGGGTGACAAGCATATGACTCAGCAAAACCAGGCTTCCCACCCCAGTCCTGCAGAAGGAGCTGGGGAGAGCAGGTTAAAACTGGGCCCCCCCCCCGGGCGGTGGTGGTGCACACCTTTAATCCCAGCACTTGGGAGGCAGAGGCAGGCAGATTTCTGAGTTTCAGGCCAGCCTGGTCTACAGAGTGAGTTCCAGGACAGCCAGGGCTATACAGAGAAACCCTGTCTCGAAAAACAAAACAAAACAAAAAATAAAACAAAACAAAAAACAAAAAAACCTTGGGTCTCAGTTTGCTGATCTGTAAAATGGGGTCAGAGCTGACAGGCTTAACAGCTCTCAGGATTAAACAACAGATTAAAAAATAAAATGAAGGCCTGAGAGACCACTCATGGCTTAACAGCTCAGGCTGAGGTTCAAGTCTCAGCATCCACATGATAGCTCCAGTCACAGGGGGTCTGTCAACGTTACTGGCTTCTGCGGATATCACACATCTGTGGTGCACAGACAGAGGAACATGCCAACAAAACACCAGGACACATAGATGTAATAATAATAACAACAAAGGAAACTAGGCCAGAGTGGGCCTCAGGAGGCAGAACCAGCCGAGCACCCACGACTCTGGGTTCATGCCAGCACCGTGGAACCATGTGTGGTGTGACACATCTATTGTCTTAGCCACTGAGTGGTGAGTTCAAGATCATCCTTAGCTATGTGGTTACTTTGAGGCTATCCTGTGCTATATAGTGAGTTCTGGTCAAGCCTTGAAAACAAAGCAAACGAAAAAGACTGAAGAATAAGAAAGGCCTCAGCCCTAGTCTGAGGTCGGCCATGGCGACTAGACCAGGACTCAGCGTCCCTGGGTCGCTATGGCAACCAGGGCGCCTACTGGGGGGGCTAGGGGGGCGGGGAAGCTCGACCCACCCTTGGCGGCGCCTCATTGGCCCGCGTGCGGAGGCCCCACCCAGACCTGCTATAAGGACGGCTGGCTGACTCAGGTGGAGCGTGGGGGGGGGGGGGGGGGGAATACCCGCGGGGTCTGGGGTCTGAGCTCTGCATGCAGGTGAGGGCGTGGGCGTGGGCGCGGGCGTGGGCGGGGTTGGTGGTGGGGAGGGATGGCACTGACCCAAACACGGCGGGGTGGAAGTGGCGGGGGGTGAGTGCGCAGAGCCACAGGCACAGCAGATGGCGGGACCCTTGGCCCAGTGGGCCCGGGGCCCAGGACCCAGTTGGGCGGGGCCCAGGCGCAGAGGACAGTGGGATGGCCTTGGTGGGGACACGTAGGGCGTGAGCCCTGAAGTCAGCGTCCCTGTCACCGTGGACAGCTGAGGGTGACCTCGGAGCTCCACGTGCAACCTTTGCCTCCACTTTCCTGCCCGTCAAAGGGATCTGATTCTCCAGCTGCTGCCTCCACCTCTGCAACGGGGGTGGGGTGTGCGGGGGCTGGTGTGAGGGTGTGTCCCTACTGGAAATGGACCAGAGAGGTGAAGACACCACCCTAGTGCCACACAGCAGGTAATAATGAAATTTAAACTCATCCTCATCCCACCTGTCCTCCAACAAAGCCATGGATTTTTCATTATATACCTTCTATGTGCTGGGCCTTGTGCATGCTTTGCCGATAGACCCCCAGTACCCCACAGGGCTGACTCTCAGGGTTTCCTCTCTGTGTCCTACCCCCAAGGATGTCCATTGATCAGACAGCTCAGGACCCTGGATCCAGCCTGGGGGAACTGGACCAGCAGGTAAGGAAGAGTGCGGGGGGGGGGGGGGGGGAAGGGGGAGTCTGAGGAAGGTTCATGGCTGGGTCCCGGCATGATCATGGTCCCATCCCTTCTCATAGCTTCAGGTGACTGGTGTCACCCATCACAGTCACTACAGTATAGCACCAAACTTAGGGTATACATCACTCACAATTACACCTGTGGTGAAACTGAGGCCCCAAACAATCGGGTCTCTCTCCAGACCTGAGTGTAGGTCACCTAACCAGACACGCCCCCCCACCCCACCCCACCCCACCCCACCCCACCCCACCCCTGCCTCATCTGGAGGACCAGATGTTGCCCTGTTGCTCTGTGTGTGTGCTGCACACTGCAGCCACTGGTAGGCGACCTGCTTTCTGTCCCCAGCCTGGCCCAGCGGAGGGAATCAGGGCGTGGCTGTGCCCTGATGGAACTTTTTCTGCAGAATGTGATGAATCGAGTGGTGGCTTTGCCCCTGGTCAAGGCCACATACACTGCCGTGTCCAGCGCTTACAACTCGGCCAAGGACAGGCACCCACTGTTGGGCTCTGCCTGTCGCCTCGCTGAGCACTGCGTGTGCAGTGTGACCACCTGTGCCCTGGACCACGCACAGCCACTGCTGGAGCACCTGCAGCCCCAGTGTGAGTCTGAGTCCCTGCCCCAGTCCCCATCATCTTGGTCTGTGGTCTGTCTCTACCATCTCCAGAACCAGGCCCATTCACAGGTGCTCCCCAACCCCTCTCTTTTTAAAAATTTTCTGAGTCAGGGTTTTGCTCTGTAGCCCAGATTGGCCTGAAATGCTCAGTAATCCTCCTGCCTCCGCCTTCTGAGTGCTGGGATGATGTACCACCATACTCAGTTTGTTCGGTACTGGGACTGAGTCCACACACAGTGAGCCCAAATCCCTTCTTGGGTCCTGTCCCCCACTGCCCCTTCCAACCTTTGGGGATCAGCCTTGTCTCTTAAGGTCAGGCCACTGGCTCAGAGCTCCCACCTGACTTGAAAAGAAACCCTTGGCTGACTGTGTGACTGTAGGAGAGGGTCCCTGTAGGCTCCCAAATTTTCTGTTGTTCCCAAGACTCCGAGCCCGGTTAACTGAGGGACCCAGCAGGGGATGGGAGAAACTGGGCTCAACTGGTAGAATGCCACAGGTCCCTTGTGGTCTCACCTTCTTTGCCATGTCCCTCCTGTCAGAAAGCTTCACACCTGCCCATCGCTCTCCCTCTCTCTTCAGTGGCCACAGTGAATGATCTTGCCTGCAGGGGACTAGACAAATTGGAAGAGAAGCTGCCCTTCCTACAGCAGCCATCAGACATGGTACTAGAGATGACCAGGCCTTGGGGCACCCCTTAGGGTGAAGAGAGAGGGAGGGTGAGAACTTGGGGGGAATCAGGCATGTATGATGGACCGAGTAGGTTGGGCATTAGCTCTGACTGCCTGGAGGGGGAGGGCTTCAGGGCTGCCTGTTCAATGAAGGGAAACTGGAGCACAGAACTAAGGAAAGGTCCAGAGATCTTCAGGATCTCTGTTCAAGGACTATGTTAAGGGTAAACAGAGCACTAGCCCACAGCACCCAGAGTAACCCCCTTTCTGCAGGTGGTGACCTCAGCCAAGGATACAGTGGCCAAAAGTGTCACTGGCATGGTGGACCTGGCCCGAAGGGGCCGGCGTTGGAGTGGGGAGGTGAAGCGCTCCATAAGTCAAGCCATGGACGTGGTGCTGGGCAAGTCGGAAGAGCTGGTGGACCGCTTCCTGCCCATGTCTGAAGCTGAGCTAGGTACTGATCAGAGAGGTCTGGGCCTTGCCCAAGGCTGCACAGCACAGCACAGCACAGCACAGCAGAGGGAAACCTGGAACTCAAACCCAGGTTGGATTTCTCCCTCTATTATGCACCTTAGAAAGTCAGACACCCTCAACCCCAAAGACACATGGGGCTTTTGCATACGAGAAACCAGTCTCAAACTGGTGGCCCTGAAAACTGCTCAATAAAGCTTGAGGATGTGTCTATTCATTTCATGTAATTTCATTGAGTTTCCCTCTGTAGGCCAGGCTGACCCCGAACTCATGGCCATCCTCCTGTCTCAGCTCCTTATGTGCTGAAATGATAGGTGTGCACCTCTGGGCCTGGCTATGATCTAATTTTTAAGAGGCTATTTGGTAGAATCAGACCTGGGCCGGGCGGTGGTGGTGCACGCCTTTAATCCCAGCGCTTGGGAGGCAGAGGCAGGCGGATTTCTGAGTTCAAGGCCAGCCTCGTCTACAGAGTGAGTTCCAGGACAGCCAGAGCTACACAGAGAAACCCTGTTTCGAAAAACCACCACAGCAGGCACAGGGACTTAAGATGATATCTTTGAGAACTGGTTCTCTCCTTCCACCATGACACTGAGCTTGAGTCATCACCGAGTCACCTTGCCGGCCTGATGCCAATACACTCTACCCGTTTAATTCATCTGTACAATATAGGGGCCAGGACTGAGGCCTTGTCTAGCATGCACAAAGCCCTGGGTCCCATCCCCAGCATCCCATAAACTGTGTGGCAGCATACATCTGTCACCCCAGCACTCAGAGGTAGAGACAGGACAGTCAGGAGTTCAAGGCCAACCTCCAAAATTGGAGTTGAAGGCTACATGTTTCAAAACAAAGTTAACGAAAGTCAACTACACTTCACAGGGTTTGGGGGAGGTTAAAGGGGTCAATGTTGTATATATGGGAACCTGGGTGCTGCTCCAGGATAATGAGTGGCAGAAGTGCATGCCGTGTCCATGCCGAACCTCTGCCTTTCTCATCCTTAGCGGCCCTGGCTGCTGAGGCCGAAGGCCCAGAAGTGGGCTCAGTGGAGGAGCAGAGGCAGCAACAGGGCTACTTTGTGCGTCTGGGATCCCTATCCGCACGCCTCCGCCATCTTGCCTATGAACACTCTTTGGGGAAACTGAGGCAGAGCAAACACCGCACCCAGGAGATGCTGGCCCAGCTGCAGGAAACCCTGGAGCTGGTGAGCAACCTGTCTTTGTTGCAGATCAGGGGTGTGGGGATGTGAGCAGGGCTATTGCTGGGGGCGGGCCATTCACTGGGGATGTGGGCGGGGCTCTCGCTGGAGGTTGGGCTCCCAGAGTTCCGAGTCTACAGAGGGGAGGAAGAAGCCCCATCCCTGCCCCCATCTGGAACTGTCACCTTAGCTCCCACATTTCAGCCTTCACTCCAATCTGCTCCCTTTGTATTTTCTGTCCCCATCCCAGCTGAGGCCATCTTGTGGGAGAGGGTCCCCTTCTGCTTTCCCACCCACCTGGTGGCTAACAGTGGCTTCTGCCTTTAAATCCCTTACCCAGTCCACCTGCTTCATTCACCTCCTCACACCCCCACCCTCCACACGTACCGGCTCCACACACGTGTTTCTGCCTTCACCTTGCCCAGACAGTCCTTTTCCCAGCAGACACCAGATGGTACCTGTGAACGCAGTCTCCATCTTCCCTCTCCTGTCCCCCTCCCTCCCTGCCCCCACTGCATCCCACCAGGCTACCACGCCTGAAGTGTGTGCTTTTGCACTCACGTGGCTACAGGTATTAGTGTCTCCCTACTTTTCTTGGCTGAATAGTATTCCACAGCACACATATACTCTATTTTATGCCCACTCAGTTTGTTCTGCCACAAGGCCTTTGCAGATGCCTATGCCTTATCACATCCTTTGCCCAGGTGACCTTTAATTAATTTCCTGTGTGTCAGAAGGTTCCAGATTTTAACAATTCCCAGTAGTGGGATGCAATGGGTACTTTACATATCCCGGGAAGGTGCTTAGCACTGAGCCATACCCCAGCTCTCCTCACACCTGCCTATTGAGCTTCTACTGTACAGCTGCCCATCCCATCATGGCCCGCCCACTGTGGCTGATGGGGCACACTTTGCACACGGTCTGGTTACTAAATGCTTATTGAGAAAGTTCACTGGCCAGAGCTGCATGTTTACCAGCTGTGTGGGGCAACAGGATCTTGCAGTATCTAATGGGTGGCTGGGGCGTGGTGGTCCTGGCCTGTCCTCCCAGCACTCAGGAAGCTGTGCAGCCACCCCCCACCCATCACCTCCCCATGTCAAGGTTTTGTCCTCATTCAATAGTAATTCCATCTCCAGTCAGTTCCCCTCCCCATCCTGGCTCTGTGGGTGTGAGACTGGGGCATCCTGGGAACCGATCTGTGCTGTGTATCCTGTCTTGTCACCCACTGTGCCACAAACAGCAGTGTAGTCATTAGTTTCCCTCCTTTTCCTGGTGGAATACTGTTCTTTCCCATGGACATTCCACACTATATGTCCATTCACCTTCAGGCAGGAGAGGCAGGGAGGACTCTGTACTAGGCAGAGAAGGGACCTGTGTGGACAGGGCTGTGACAGTGACCATCTAGAGGAGCAGAAGGGAGAAGAGGCGGGCTGGCTGCATTCAGACTGCACTCATTAAGGGCTGCTGGAGTCCTGCTGCACGTTAGGCTAAGCCCACTCACCCCAAGCCTAACTCCTGGTGTCCCCATACCACAGATCCAGCATATGCAGAGAGGGGCAAGCCCCACTTCTACTTGTCATCCCCCAAAGGCTCAGGAGCTGTTGGGGGACTGGAGCCAATGTCTGGAGAATGGCCGCAGCCACAGCCAGGTAAGGGGCCTGAGGAAGGCAGGACCCACCCTGCACCTGGGACAGGGACCTTATGTGCTGCAAGCCCAGGCTCAAGTGCTCTCACCAGGTCATCCCCCACCCCACTATGACACAGGTCTATCCTGTTTGGTGTTCAGGTGAGAAACTAGGTCAAATTACTGTGTTCTCACACCAAACTGAAGCAAGTCAAGGCCCTCACATTAGATTTCATGGGGAAACTTAAGACAGGCCAAAGCTTCCATTAAATGCATGAGAAAACTAAGATAGGTCAAGGCTCCTTTTAGAGGTGTAAGGAAACTGAGGCCTGCCCTTGCAGGTGGAGCTGGAGACACTGGCTCTGTCTCGAAGTTTGACCCTGGAGCTGCAGAGTGCAGTGGATGCCCTGGCAGGCTGTGTTCGGGGCCTGCCACCTGGTGCCCAGGCCAAGGTGGCTGAGGTGCAGCGCAGCGTGGATGCTCTACAGGCCACCTTTGCTGATGCACACTGCCTTGGTGATGTGGCACCCACTGCTCTGGCTGAGGGCCAGGGCAGTGTGGCCCGGGCACATGCCTGTGTGGATGAGTTCCTGGATTTGGTCCTGCGGGCCATGCCACTGCCCTGGCTTGTGGGGCCCTTTGCACCCATCCTGGTGGAAAGGTCGGAGCCCCTGATCAACCTGGCCACCTGTGTGGATGAGGTGGTGGGTGACCCTGACCCTCGCTGGGCACACATGGACTGGCCAGCCCAGCAGAGGGCCTGGGAGGCCAAGCCTGCAGACCCTGGGGGACAAGAGGCTGAGCCCCAAAGCGGCCACGTCAAGCACACAATGATGCCAGAGCTGGACTTCTGACCATCGAGGTCCTTACTGCCCCCTGGTGGTCACGACAGCGCCTACACAGGCTAGGGCTTCTGCTTCCTTCCCTGCCGTGGATGACTTCGAGGTCTAAGTAGACCTCAGCAGGCCATTTTCAACCCCTCACAGGAGACTCTCCCTTCCTTATGATCCTGTCCTTACCCCCAAAGTTGACGCATGAGAGGCTGAGGCAGGTGGATTGTGAGTTTGAGGCCAGTTTGAGCTGCCTTATCAAGATTGTCTCAAAAAAAAAAAAAAAAAAAAAATGGAAAAGAAAGTGGCTGGGAGGAAGACCTGGTGCCCACAGTATCTCTACCTGGGGGCTTGGAACTTCCCGAGTCAAATGTTTGTGGCAGAGACTCAATTGCTTTGCTGTTTGTGGTCCAGAATAAACATGTTTGATGTGGTCTGAGGCAGGTCTTGGAATCTGGGTGCTGGGAGTTTTCAGGGTGTGACTTTAGGGTGTGGGGATGGAGCCAGCATTCAGGGATGGTACATTTCTTAATGAGCTGCAGGGAGTAGCTTAGGTTAATGTTCGAATAACCAAAGCCATTCTTACTGTAGTATAAATTAGCTCTTAGAACCTTTTGGGAGCAGCAGAGGAATGGGGGGACCCCATGGGGTGGCTTTTCTCTCTCCTCACTGGACCTGCAGCTTCCCTGGCTGCACTGTAAGGGGCTGTGGAAGACAGAGAGAGGCAGGGCAAAGGCCAGGATGGGTCCCATGGGGTCCTCCTGACCTCTCACCACATTCCTGGCTGTGCTCTGACTCCCAGGTCTGGGCAGTGAGTGTGTTGGGAAACCAGTGTCTAGCATGGTGAAGTCAGGGCGGCCCCTGGCTTCCCCAGATCCTGGTCTAGATGGCATTTCTGGATATCCAGAATCCCCATAACTCCCTAGTGCTCAGAGCAGTGTCTTGGGTCAGGCACAATCCTCCTGCAGACCCAATGCCTCCTCCTCCAGGGAGCTTGTGAATTGTGGGGAGCGGGTGGGGCTGGCAGCACTGCTCTCACCCACCCCAACCCCTCAAGAGTGATAGCTGGGAGCACTTTCTTCTGCTCTAGAACTGTCACCCAACATAACCAAGATTGCAAGGAAACCAACCAGGGACATCAGACCCCTGCCTGGAACCTCTTCCCCTAGTTTAGCACCCCTCTGTTCCAGGAGTACAAGCTTGGGACAGAGCCCGGGGTTGGAGTGACAGTCACTGTGCCCAGTCACTTCACCGATGGCCTGTTTGGCATACAGTGAGTTCAGGGGCTGTCTGAATCCTGCCTGTGGGGCCTCAGGCCCAGGATGCTGCCTCCTGACACACACACACAGCAGGCCCATCAAGGTTGGATTCTCACACTTCAGCCCAAGTCCCTTTCAGTAAAGGGACATGTCACTGTCCTCTGCAAGACACACACTCTTCTCTTGGAGACCCTGTTTCTACCCAGAGAATGCTAAGGCAGTGTTTGTTGAGTGACTACTGATCACATATGACCTCATTTCAAACTCTGACGCACCTTTACTTGTCCCCATTAAGACAAATGTTTCCTAAGTGTCTATGTGTGCCAGGCACTATCCTGGGCACACTATATAAACAGCATGACAGAGGTGAGGCTGTGTGGGAATCTAGAGAAAGGTGTAGCAAGCCGAGGTATGGCCTGTGCAAAGGACCTGGGGCAGAGGACACAGCTGCGCAAAGGCTCTGGGTGAGAGAGGGTCCTGAGTGATGGAGGCGGCACTACGAACCAGGGAGCTGGGCAGAATGGGAGGAGGGAGGCAAGGAAGCCAGATGATGACTCTAGATGGGAAAACTAAGACCCAGAGGAGGTGCCTGGTAAGAAAGGCATCCATCTCAGAAAAGTAGAGGCAGAGAGCAGGAAGTCCCTTGGGGAGCACGGCTGGCCTGTTAGTCACTGGGCCTTCAGCGGGCACCATAAACAGAGGCTGCTTGGCCCACAGTGGAGAGCAGGGGAAAGGTGCTGGGCTGGGTCCACACTGCCTGGGCGGGCAGGCATGTGACCCCCCCCCCCCCGGTTCTCTGGCCGCCTGCCTGGGCCAGTCAGGCCCACACCCTTCCCAGACCCTATAAGGCTTGGGAACTGGGAGCCCAGACGTTGCCAGCAGCTGTCCTGCTCTGAGGAACCCTGAATGGTCCAGGGAAGTCCAGCTGCTGTGTCACCCAGAGACTACCACTTCCAGGTGGGTGACTGGGGTGCTGGTGGGAACCAGGGTGGGGATGGAACAGGAGGGCCCTCCAGCACGTAGCACTTTCTTCCCCTTTCTAGCCCCGCAGGCTGCCATCATGTCAGCTTCAGGAGATGGGACCAGGGGTTCCCCCAAATCCAAAGGCAAGGTAAGAGAACAGAGGGCTATCCTGCCAGGGACCCTGGGAAGGCAACTCAGTGTCCACTCACACCCTCCACTCGCCCCATGCAGACCCTGAGCAGTTTCTTTGGGTCCCTGCCTGGCTTCAGCTCTGCCAGGAACCTGGTGTCCCACACTCACAGCTCCATCTCCACAAAGGATCTACAAACAGCAGCAGACCCCTCGGGGACTCCTGTCCCTTCATCTCCAGGTGAGTGGCCAGGCATAACAACTGCCCAGGAAGGAATTGCGGCCATTCTGGTGACCTCCTTAGATAAGGAAACTGAGGTGGAGATAGTGGGCGATATAGCCAGGGGAAAGGGCAGTTAAACCCGGTCATGGCCCCTCTGCTCTGCCCCTCTGGATACCAGGGCAGTTAAACCCCGTCATGGCCCCTCTGCTCTGCCCCTCTGGATACCAGGGCAGTTAAACCCCGTCATGGCTCCTCTGCTCTGCCCCTCCGGATACCAGGCTGGATGTTGTGCTTGTCTGAGATTGTCAAGGGTACTCAGAGAGGCCCAGCAGCTGCCCTGGGGGTCACACAGCATTCTGGGACTCAGCTGGGGTGCTTGCAACAGGCTACTGCCTTGAAGGCCACACATGTAACCAGCAGCTGGTGGCCATGGCAGGGCTGCCATGGCAGGGTGGCACCACTTGCCCATTGCAGGCTCCAAGGGTGTCCAGCACCTAGAGTCCAGCACAGAATGTCCTCCCACAGTGGCAGGGGCCTGCGTCACATGGGCCAGGGCCACCCTTGGCAGGGAGCAGGAAGGGAGGCTGGGCCTGGCTCCTGCTGTCCCTTGCCAGAGGCTGGGACATTCCTATCCTTTAGGGCTAGTCTTGGTAATTGCACAATAGCAACAGACTCTAGCCAGAGGACTGTCCCTCATTCCCTGCCTGTCTCTGTCTCTGTAGTGTCCACCAACTCACAGATGGCAGGGGGTGCAGCAGGGCTGCTCCAACCTTCTGAACAGGTGAGCTGGGTTAGAAGACCTTGGACAGAAAACCTGGGTGTTGTCTGCGAGGTTCTAGTTCCTTTCATGAGGTGGGGTTCCCAGTACATTCTCTACCTTGGGCCTCAGTTTTCACATCTGGGAAATGGGCATGACCTTTCAGCAATCCTATATAAGGCTCTGTGCTCAGCACTTGCCCTCCCCTGCCCCTGGGGTACAGGGACTATGCCCCAAAGCACCACCCAAACCAGAGTTCTCAGAGGACCAGCAATGGTGGGACCACACCCTGTAGACTCAAATCAAGTCACAACCCTGGCAGCCAGGATCCCCTGCTTGTCCATTTTGGCAACAATTAAGCATCCATTGAATTGCTTTCATTTACCCTCCTGACCTTGAAGGAAATGGGGTTTTCTTGTATCTGGTACAGGGTCTCGTGTGCCAGGCTGGCCTGTACTTCATTATATAGCTGAGGCTGACCCTGAGCAACTGATCCTCCTGCCTCAACCTCCCAAGTGCTGGTTTGACAGGTGTATGCCTCTACGCCTGGTTTTTGGGCTGCTGAAGATGAATCCTAGGACTTGATACATGCAGTTCCACCCCCAGCTGCAGTACCAGCCAGGAGGCATGGGTGTATTTTCTAGGCAGGCTTTGGGGGAAGGGAGACACCTTATGCACCTTACATCACTCAAAGGTAGGGAAGAGATGGGGACTCAAGCCCAGGTCAATGCAGACACCACAGTGAGCACTCAGGCCAAGTGGGCAGGCACTGTGGGATGCAATGCTGGCCCAGCTTCCACTCATTCAGTGCCTTCGGCTCCCCTGTTGGGACAACTTTAGTGTATACAGGTATGCTCAAAGTCCCTTGGGGGAAGTAGCATCTAGCTGGGGCTGCCCATCCCAGCAAGTTCCTCCTTGGCTACATGAGACCCTGTATCAAGCAACCAAGTGACAATAGAGGGCAGCCTCTGACCCTGTGGGCCCTTGCCAACGGTCTGAGCTACGTCAAAGTACAGCAGTCACTGATGGGGTCTCCTACTATACAAAGCCCAGGCAGACGTGAGACAATCCTGCCTCAGCTTCATTAAGTGCTGGATGATCACATATTCAGCTAGAAGGGAACCATTTTAGTGAGATCCTGGGTCCCCAGACATTACCCTACAGCTGGATGAGGCTAGGATGTTTGGCCAGGGTAGGTGCAGAGAGAGGTCCTAGGGGCCCAGAGGACTGGGTGCACAGAAGGTGTGGACAGCATAGAGGGACTTTTGTGAGGTGCTGACCTCTGCCTTTCCTTATTAGACTGCTGGGAACAAGGACACAGGAGGCTTCAGTGTGACCAGCAGCAACAATGCCTTCTCCTCTGGGGTGTTTGGCATCATGGATGCTGCAAAAGGAATGGTCCAGGGTGGACTGGGTGCCACTCAGTCTGCCCTTGTCGGCACTAAGGAGGCAGTGTCTGGAGGTGTCATGGGAGCAGTGGGCGTGGCCAAAGGTCTTGTCAAGGGAAGTCTGGACACCTCAAAGAATGTTCTCACCAATACCAAGGACACAGTGACCACAGGACTCATGGGAGCTGCAAACATGGCCAAAGGAACAGTGCAGACAGGCCTGGACACCACCAAGTCAGTGGTCATGGGTACGAAGGACACAGTGACCACAGGACTCACGGGGGC
>NW_022196909.1:71139332-71139553 GCF_008632895.1 Mastomys coucha | reverse complement strand
GACACGGTGACCACAGGGCTCACAGGAGCCATGAATGTGGCTAAGGGGACAGTACAGACAGGCCTGGATACCAGTCAGAAAGTGCTGACTGGCACAAAGGACACTGTATGTGCTGGGGTCACTGGCGCAGTGAATGTGGCCAAAGGCACCATCCAGGGTGGCCTGGACACCACCAAGTCAGTGGTCATGGGCACCAAGGACACAGTGACCACGGGACTCAC
>NW_022196909.1:71136795-71138821 GCF_008632895.1 Mastomys coucha | reverse complement strand
TAGCTAAAGGCACCATTCAGGGTGGCCTGGACACCACCAAGTCAGTGGTCATGGGTACAAAGGACACAGTGACCACAGGGCTCACAGGAGCCATGAATATGGCTAAAGGTGCTGTGCAGGGGGGCCTGGACACCACCAAGTCTGTGGTCATGGGCACCAAGGACACAGTGACCACGGGACTCACAGGTGCTTCAAATGTGGCCAAAGGGACAGTGCAAATGGGTCTCGATACCAGTAAGAGCATGCTGATGGGCACAAAGGACACTGTATGTGCTGGAGCCACAGGAGCCATTAATGTGGTCAAAGGGGCTGCTCAAGGAGGCCTGGATACTTCAAATGCAGCACTCACAGTCACAATGAACATGGCCAGGGGAACAATGCAAATGGGCCTGAACACCAGCAAGCACACGCTTACAGGCATGAAGGACACTGTCTGTGCGGGGGTTACTGGTGCCATGAACATGGCTAAAGGTATTCATATGAACACAGACGCCACCAGAGACACACAGTCTACAGTGCTGGCTCATTCAGGTAATATAGGCACCAATGCCATCCACACAGGTGTTCACACAGTTCCAAGTTCACTCTCTGGCTCTCATTCCATCACATGTCATGAGCCTAGCAGTTACAGAGCCACCAACCAAGGCGTAAGACAGGACACCCTGACTTCCACAGAGTTCCTGTGCTGTGAGACCAGCAGCTTCTCAGACACATATGGCTTGGGGTATGTCACAGAGCCCACAGCTGCCACTGAAACCCTTGTGTCTGGTATGGCTTCATCTGCCTATGTAGCTCCCGGGTCAGTGGAGGAGTGTGGTCAGCTGGCTGCCACAGGCTTTGCTACACTGCCCGATGAATTGGAAGGGCTGGGTGAGATCTTTCAGGCCATGACAGCTGAGGAGCAAGGTGAGTGACCCTGCCCCGGCCTATCACGGGTCTCTAGGGCCTGGGCTTTGGTGAGACCCCATTTCCTGGGTGTCTCAAGGTACCTTTCATACCGAGTCTCATTCCCTTCCTCCAGCTCAGCTGGCGGTCTCAGAGTCAGGGCCCCGAGTACTCTCTACTGACCGGGGAAGCTACTACATCCGCCTGGGTGACTTGGCCCCCAGCTTCCGGCAGCGGGCTTTGGAACATGCCCTGAGCCACATACAGCACAGCCAGTTCCAAGCCAGGGCCGCACTGGCCCAACTCCAGGAGGCCTTCCAGATGGTAAGAACATCTCATGTTGCCACTCTGGACACCTCCAATTGGTCACCAGGCACTTGGCACTAGGCAGTGGGCTAAGTCACCTGCACAGAGGGGACTGAGACATGGATGTACTGGCATCATCTAGTGAGCTGGGTATATGGGTGCAATCTGTGAACCCAAGGGGAAGGGTAGTGTGGGTAACTGGGCTCTAGCAGGGGTTTTTCCCCCAATATCCCACTCACCTCCAGAATTATGCTGGGCATCACGGACACAAGAAGCCCGATATTCTGGGTCTCTGTCATCTGTCCAACTCCTCCCTGGCCACATAGCCTCCCTATCCCCTAAGCAGATACCCAGGGAATATGGAAAAGACAGAGGTATGGTGTGATGCAAGGTGACAGGTTCCTTGGGAGAGCATGTGCTTAGGAAGAGTGGTCAGGGGACAGACAGGAATCTGTGTGGGCATGCAGAGAGCAGTAGTAGAGTGGGCGATGAGTGGACAGAGGGACCACCACCTGTCCTTCCATGTGCCCTCATGGGGACTTTGTGTTGTGGCTGCACCACATATGGAGGAGGTTTAGACTCAAGATCCAGGCACAGGACTGAGTGTCCCCACCCCTTCTGGGCCCACCACCTGTCCTGTGGTTCTTTTTCCAGACAGATATAACCATGGAGGCTCCGGGTGGGAAACTGTGCAGGGACCAGAGCTTGAGCACTGTGGTGGAGGCTACTGATAGCCATGAGGTAGGTGTGGCATGGGCCTTCCTTCCCATTGCCCCTAGTGAGAGCCCTGTCTCTTCTTGCCTTTCTCCACTGCCCCTAGTGAGAGCCCTGTCTC
>NW_022196909.1:71116275-71136785 GCF_008632895.1 Mastomys coucha | reverse complement strand
CCTTTCTCCACTGCCCCTAGTGAGAGCCCTGTCTCTTCTTGCCTTTCTCCACTGCCCCTAGTGAAAGCCCTGTCTCTCCTTACCTTTCTTCACCTCTGCAGATGCGGGTTTCCGTGGCTCAGGACAGGCTGTGCACACTCGCCCATCAGCTCCATGCAGCTTACAGCAGCCTGGCAAACAGCCTGCAGGGCCTGCCGGAGGTGCAGCAGCAGGCAGGGCAGGCACGGCATAGCCTCTGCAAGCTGTACGGCCTTGTGTCTTCGGAGGCAGGTAGTGAGCTGCAGACAGAGCAGCTGGTCCAGAGCAGTGCTGGTGTTGTCCAGGCATGGCAGGGCCTGGAGGTGCTGCTAGATAAGCTGCAGCAGAGCCCTCCACTCAGTTGGCTGGTTGGACCCTTCACCTCGATGCCTTGTGGCCAGCTGTAGGCACTGGAGGGCTCGGTGGGTGGGGTGCCCAGGGACCATGCTGTGACCACAGCTGGCTGTACTTCCCCAAAGCTCTGGATTGAGCAGGAGCAGAAGATCCTCGGAAAGTGAATTTCAAACAGCCACAGCTCCTGCTATTTCTAAGAATCAATGACCCCCTCCTCCAAACTAGCTGCCAAGTCTGTTCAGATACAAGCCACACAGACCCCACACAGAAAGAGTAAAAAAGCACCACCTGTCCTCACTGGCCAGCCTTCTATCCTTGGGGCTCTGACCCTCTCTCCAGGGCCCATAGCTCTCCTCTATGGGTGGTGCCACTCCAACCCAGGCCCCACTCTGGGCAGCACAACCACAGATCTTCTCTAATGACTAGACAGCTCATATCCTTGTTCCCTGGGACTGGAATGCACCAGAATGGACAACCATGCTGAAGTAGGCTCCTACAGCTGCTTCTGATACTTAGTAGGAGAAGAGCTGCAAAAAGCTACACAATTACATTCCAAGATGCTGTGGGCCTTGACTCAGGCCCGCTCTGCTGAGAAAATGAGAGTCATACATACACCACTGCATGGAGACAGGGCTGATTTGACAGGCCTTGCATGGCTGAGTAGCTGTGGCTTGGGTAGGAACATGGCCTGCAGCCTAGAGTTGAAGACTGTACTGAATGGGGATATGGGCAGGCTATGGCTCATCTCCCTTGACCCACGCACGCAAGATAGAAGCAAACAAAATGTTGGGCCACAAGGCCCTGCCTCACCACCAGGCCAAGGCTACAGCCCAGCTCTCCCTGAACCCCAGCAGTGCTAGTGACCCCAACCTTCCAGCTCCTTTATCTGCACTCTTGGAAAATAACAATGTCCACAAGCTTCAGGGCGGGGCCAGTTGTGCCCAAGGAATGCCATGATAGAGACGGCAAGGAGCCTTTCCCTGTCCTTCTGCCATGTCAGCATCAGGGTGACACTGGGCTCAGAGCCTGCAGCTAAGCCTTCCAACAGATGGCACGAGCCTCATTCCATCATGCCCAATTACTGGTGGCTACTGAGGCAGGTACATACAATTGGGAGGCATGCACCAACTCATGAGCCCACGGAGAACACAGAAGAGTGGGGAAGCCCCTGCTCAAAGCTATACACAGTGAGAGGAGGCTGGGATGGTGTGGACTGAAACACTCCAGCCCAGAGGCTGAGCTGCCCCAGAGGTACTTTGCTGGTCCCACCTGGGGATCCCTGCATAGCTGGTGATGGACTGCTCCTGTTGGGCTGTCCTTAGTAGACACTAACTTCACTAAATTCACTAGCTTCACTTATGCTGGTAGGACAGGCCACTCGCTACACAAAGAGTTCTGCTGGCCTTGGCTATGAGTCCCACCCTGAATCAGGTCTGGCTCCCCATACTGCTCAAGGTGGCCAACACCTAAGTCAATAAAAGCTGTTTCTTTTTCATTACAAAATTCTTTATAGCCATTTCATGTCAATTGAAATCACAGAACTAGGCAGAAAAGCCCAGGCCACAAATACAAACAGCACAGCACTTCCCTGGGAGGCTGGGGACGGACATGGCACCATGGCCACAGTGGTTGGAGCTCAGCTGTCCTCATTGTCATCATTGGTAGACTCAGAGGCCAGCCGCGTCCTCTCATGGTCCTGATGCTCATTCCCAGGCCTAGCAGGGTTGGAGCTGTCCTGTGGGCTGCTGGGGACATAAAGAAGGTTGGTGAGCATGTGGTTGCCTGGTGTTGCCACAGGGCCATTGGGTCGGTGGGCAGCCAAGGAAGGGTGGCACTCCTGTCGAAGGCACCTGTGCCTTGTATGGCCTTCCTAACCCCCCAGTCCAACTGAAGCTCAGTCTGGTGGCCAGCGCTCATTCTGATTCCTGGAGGCCAGAGACAGTCAGAGGGAAATTTTTTCCCACAGGACCAGCTGCTGGAAGCCTGTGGGGCCTAATGTGGGCCACAATCAGAGTGTTGCTGGCCCCAGCATGTGGTAGGGGTGGGGTGAGGGCTCCAGCGTGTAGGGAATGCACCTCATGTCCCAGGGACTCACTCATGAAGCTCTTCTGAGGAGGCACCCCTGGGGCCATCCTCCGAGTCCTGCCCATCTTCCTGTGCTCTGCCTTCTGTGTTCTCCCCCTTCTGAGATGTGGCTTCACCATTTACAGGTGCTGACCGATCTAGGGAAACAGAGGGTCATTATGAACACACAGCTTGCCTTTCATTAGAGCCCTCCTTACCCAGCTGTGGCCAAACTTACAAGCAGTTCAAGTGCATAGGTGCAATGGCCCAAAGAATACTCCCAGCACCCCATTTCTGGCACCTAGTAGAGCTTGAACACACTGTGCCAGCTACCCCAGAATAAGGTTGGGTCTGGCACACTTGCTGGGGACAAACATGGCACTGAAGTTTCCCTGCCCTCTGGCCTGGTGCAGGCAGCCCTCACCGGTGCTGGGCTCATCCTCTGCCAGCTCTCTGGGAGCCTGCTCCCCCGGCTGCTCCTCTGTCTTCTCATTATCAGCCTGTTCCTTCTCGGCTCCAGCCTTGTTCACCTTCTGGAGAGCCTCAACTTTCGGCCCCAGGACCCGTGACTTGAGCCGGGTGTAGACCTCTGCTGCCTTCGCCATCACATCCTTGTTGGCCTTGTACCGGCGAATCTGGCCACCAGGAGGCCAGGCTTAGCAGGGCCAATGGCTGTGACCCCGAGACCTCCCCTCATATACCACCACCATCTACTAGATGCTTCGCCAGTGCTGTACCTTCTTCAGCGTTGCCACCACATCTGTGTTCTTCTGAAGGATCTGAGAGGTTACCTGCAGGGTCCCCAGTTCTTCCAGTGCACTCAGACACTTCCTCACATCCTACAAGTCAACAGTGGAGAGGCAGCCCTGGCTGTGTCCTAGAATGCTGCCCGCTGTTCCCCGGGAAGATTGAAAGGCAATCTCTGAAATACTATGAAACCCACTCCTCCACCCAGGGAGACCCTGCCTCAGTTTCCCAAGACTTCAGTAAGGAGGCAGCTGAGGAAAGCACCCATCTCAGGACAGCGTGGGGCTGCGTAGCAGGCATCTTACTGGGTTATCAACCTTCAGTGCAAATTTGATCTCGCTGTGCAGCTTTTGCAGTCTCTCCTCTATGGAAGGTTCTGGGCAGGAGAGATGCTGGCTTGAGCAGGGTGCTCTGGCCTCAGGTACAAGGTGGCCCAGCCCCTCTCACCACCATGGGTCCACACTGGAGCCTTGGAACCTAGCACCATTGCTAGTGCTCACCTTTCTTCTTTTCCCCCTTTCTGTCCAGTGAGAGACCCTCTGACCGCTTCCGCGTCCGCTCCACCTTCACAGGCCTATGGAGAGGCTCCCATCAGACAGGCTATCTTGGGAGGCTCAAGGTGAGGACAGTCAGGCCAAGGGCCTGGGGCTCTCCTCTGCTTCTGTGCAGATGAGGAACACATGGCTGACCTTAAGAAGCCCATTGAGCATATCACACCCCCTTGCTGTGTGGCCACCATGCCACATTGCTGACACCCACGGGCAACTCTGATTAGCAATAGCTGGGAATACACTTAGGGAACAAATATGAGCTGCATTTCACCACTTGCAGGCTGAGTTAAAGCTTCAGGGTGCTGTGGATACCAGTTTGATTGCTCTTTGGGTTTCTGGACATTGCTACTGGCCTCTACCCACTACAGGCCAGCACCTCCTAGTCTGACAGCCACGTGGAGCCCAGGAGAGACTCCTATAGTAAGGCAGGGGCAGGGAAAGCCCTGAGGCTGCAGCCTCAAGGTTGGAACCTCTGAGGCTAAACTCATAGGTCCAGGGCTCAGGACAGATGCTGACCTGGCTCGTGGCTTCTCGTCTGGCCGCCCTCTCTTCTCCTTCTGCCCAGGCTTCCTTGCAGACTCTGAGCCTGGCAGTTGGGACTTCTTGGCCAACTTCTTCCCCTACAGGGAGCAGCCAAAGGACAGGTTGCTGCCTCAGATGAAGTTTGTCCCCTATTCCCATCATTTAGTTTACAGAGCTGTGGGCCCTGCCACCCCAACCCAGCACTTCTGAGTAATGGCTTCCCTGGCCTTTAAGAGGTGTGAGAGACAAGCCATACACTCTGGAAGGACCCTCGACTATCCCTACCTTCTAGGCCTGGGGTCCTGGGCTGTGTTTCCATCGTATGACCAACACCAGAATGAGGCCCAGTACCCAGTAGGTACTCAACAGAGTGGGGACCAGGGTCAGGGTCTCAGGACTCAGGTGAAGAGGGGGCACCACACACCTCTTTCCCAAGCTCCCCATCAGGCTCTGAGTCAGAGGATGATGGTGTGCCGCGGCCTCGAGCCTTGCGGCTACGCTTCTTCACAGGCTCTTCATCCTCCAGCTCCTCCCCACTGCTGCCCCCACGCTCTGCCCGCTCCTTGCGCCGCTCTTTTTCCTCCCTCTCCTGTTCTCGAAGTCTCCGAAGTTCTTCTTCCTGCTCCCGACGCCTCCGAGCCTCCAGCTCCCGCCTTCGCTCTTCATCACGTCTCTTCCATTCACTGATACGGTCCACTTCGCCACTGTCACTCTCACTGGGATGGAGAGTCTATCAGTGGGGGATCCCAGCACACTCTGTGGCCCCCATATCACTGGCTGACACCCACCTGTCACTGCTGGAGGTGGAAGGTGGTCGTTCTGGCTTTGGTCTCCGCCCTCGGGGTTTTGGGGGTGGCTTCTCAGCTGTGGAAAAGGAGTGGTGACCTTCTGTCCATGGCCTCCCAGGGCTACAAGAAGGCTGGCTCAAGGCCTTACCTGGCTTTCTGCCTCGAGGGGGTTTCTTGATGGACACATCTGAGTCTGAGGAGGATGAGGAGGAGGACGAGGAGGATGGAGACGGCTGTGCTGCAACCACAGGCTCCTCCTTGGCCCCATCTGAGTCGGCTTTGGAGTCTGAATCCGAGGCTGACGGCACCTTCTGGGGACAGGCATAGCCAGTAGGGTGCTAGAGCCCAAAATGGAAGAGGAGCCACACAGGGTGGAAGGGTGATGGCAGAGGTGGCTGCAGTCCCCAAGAGATACAGTTCTGTGCCTCATCCACAGGAGAAACATGGGTCCTGGGCACCCTGGTGGCTCCTGGGGAACAGGATCGGCAGGCCAAGCCCAGGAGCTTTCCATGTGGCAGATGTGCACTGAAAATCTGCATAGAAGGCCTGGCCTGCTTTCTCCCTCATACTGTCCAGTTCTCCCACAGCAAGCCACAACACAACACTCACAGTCCACATCACACACATGGACACAGATACACACTCACAGTCCACATCACACACATGGACACAGATACACACTCACAGTCCACATCACACACATGGACACAGATACACAGAATCGCCTGCACATGCACAAGCAGCCTTGTAAACACAAATCTTCGCACTCCCAACGTGTACACACAATTCTATATGCCACGACATTCCAGCAGATAGGATCCGATTTTCCAATTGTGGTAGTGGGGTTCCCTGGGAGGAGCAGCAGTGACCCACAGGCCACAGGGGCATCACCACATACCTGGGTACCCAGGCATTACTGCCATAAAAGGCCCCTCATGATGCCAGTGGCTGCTTAGGACCTGGGGCACAGCACCCTTACCTTCTTCTTGCGGCCTCCCAGAGGACCTCGCCGTGGCGCCCGGGCCACTGTCTTCTTCTCTGGGGTAAAATCCTGGGTGAAGAGACAGGAGTGTTAGGGGTGCTGGCTGCCATGCCAGGCTGTCCTGGGAGTTGGTGTTTGCTCACCTGGTCACTGGTCTTCTCTGATTCAGATGGGCTCTCGGAATCCTCTTCCGATGGGGACACACTGGCCTGATCCAGGTCGCTGGAGGTTCTTCTAGCTCGTTTAGAGACTGACATCTGGAAGGCAGGGTCTGACTGCGTCAGCAGCTAGATATCCCCGGCTCCAGATGGGACCCTCCTGTGTATACAGCCTTGAACATCCAATCCTTGTGCCTTAATTCTGGGGTCATGACATGAGCCATGCACAAAGGCACCCAGAACTGTAGGTCCCACTCCTAGGAGTTTCCTACTTCTTGATCAGAAGGAAAGCTGGGGAGCAAGTGCTAGGGCTGTGTCTGATGGGGCTGGAGCTTTCACAGTGAGGACTGTACCTCAGAATACCTCATTTTAAGTCACATGCTCTATATCGAAAAGAAATCACAGATATAGACAGATAGACAGAAGACTGACACAGAGAGAGCAGACTCCAGCAGGACTGACAGGCCCAGAAGGAACTATGGACGAGGCAGTGCAGCTCACTACGGTTTGACCACTGACATGGTTAAACAGTCTGTAAACAGCAGGGGTCAGCGGCAAAAGCATCTACTGTGCAAGCCTGAGGACCTCTGTCCCATCATCAGGCCCCTTGTGGGAAACCTACATCATGGGTGAGGCAGTAGCTCCATGGTTAGAGCACTGGTTGCTTACAAAGGCTCCATGGTTCCTAGCACCCACATGGTAGCTCACAGCTGTCTATAACTCCAGCTCTACAGAATTTGATGCCTCTTGTTTCCACAGGCATCTGCACTCATGTGCATCCTCTCCCAAGGCACAAATACATATACATGATGAAAAACACATTTTAAAAAGGGGCTGGGGCAGGCCGGGCAGTGGTGGTGCACACCTTTAATCCCAGCACTTGGGAGGCAGAGGCAGTCGGATCTCTGAGTTCGAGGCCAGCCTGGTCCACAGAGTGAGCTCCAGAACAGCCAGGGCTACACAGAGAAACCCTGACTTGGGGTGGGGGGATGGGGAGGGGAAGGCTGAGGCTTGAGCAATTACTCAGCACTTAAGATCACTGGCTACTGTCAAGAGGACCCAGGCTTGGTTCCCAGCTAGCACAAGGCTGCTCACAACTATCAGTAACTACAAAGCCAGGAGTGGTTACAGACACCTTTAATCACAGCACTAAGGAGGAATAGGAGGCTGGGATAGAAGAAGTGTGAGGCCAGCCTGATCCAGTGAGTTCCAGGATAACTAGGGCTACATAGTGAGACTTGTCTCAAACAAACACATACACACACAACTCTGTCCCAGGAGATCAGATACCATCTCTGGCTTTGGGTATCAGATATGGAATGAATGAGGTGTACAGACATAACTGGTGTGCAGGTAAAACACCCAGATGTAGAAAATAAGAAGTGCCCCCCCCCCAAAAAAAAACTAAAACCAACCAACCAAAAAAGCAAACCCACAACTGTAATCCAGAGCCAGGGAAGCAGAGACAAAGGGTCCCCAGGCTTGCTGGCCACCTAGTAAAACTGGTGAGCTCTCAAATGCAGGCAGGGAGAGAATCTGTCTCAAAATACAAGATGTAAAGCAATTGAGGAAGATGCTTGATGTTAACCTCTAGCCTCTCTACACACAGAAACAGACATGGACATAATCTCACACACAAAGATTAAAAATGTCACTGAGAGTCATACCCTCTGAAGGAATCAACCTCAAGGTATCTGAATTTTACCTCAACTCTTGTTAAAAATGAGTAGAGGCAGGTGTGGCGGTGCACACTCATGGCCTCAGCACTCCCAGAGGCCGAGGCAGGAAGATTACAAGTTTCAGGCTTGACTGGGCTATTACACAGTGAAGCTCCATCTCAAAATAAAATAATTCCTATTGAAAGGGGCTGGAGAAGGCAAGGGGCCATCAAGGGGACAGGCCTAGAGTAGCTACCCTCTTCATACTACCTTCAAGACTGGTGTCTTCCGCTTCAGGCCACTGTGATCACTGCTCTTGTCAGAGTCAGAATCGCTCTCCATCCTGTCACTGGTGGCTGTGGTGGTTACAGTTGTCACAGTCATGACCCTCCGGGCTTCTTTGTCCTTGTCCGCGTCACTGCCACAAACCAGGTCGGCTTCAGGGGCCTCACTGTCAGAGGAGCTCACCGGCTGGGGTTGGGGTGACAGATGTGTCATGTCATCAAGGGGCCGGACTAGCTCCATGTTAACTAAGCAGATAGTAATGCTGGGAATCCAGGCTCAGGGTCTGGCTACCTCACTCATGAGTTGGGAAACTGAGACAGTAGGATGGTGCAGGTAGGAAGATGTAAGGGTAGGTGCTTTGGCTCTATGCCTCAGTTTCCATCTGAGCAAGGAGGAGGTCCCAGCTTTTGGCCTCATGAGGATGCTGCAGGTCGCAAAGGGCTGTCCTGTGACCAGGCAGCATGCAGAGCACAGCGAGTGGTAGTAAGAAGTGTGGTTTGTTTCTTTGCTGTGCGTGTGCTACTGGGGACTGAGTCCAGAGTGCTAGGCATGCTGGGCAAGCACTCTCCACTGAGCTACAACTCTGGGCCCCTCTTTACTTCCTATGTTACATAGGGCATTATGAAGCCTGGCTGGCCTGGGATTCACTCTGTACAGCCTGTGCTGGGAAGACAGCCCTGCCTAAACAGGTCTGGCTTGGCTCTATTACAAGCTGTTCTACAATTGTGAGAAGAAGCCAGCCCCAGGGGCACTGCTGAAATTGCCACCCTCACAATGCCTGCTCAGGCAGCAGCCACAGTCCAGCCACACCACAAGCTATTCATGAATTGACTGTAACTTGGTTTCCTCCAATCCAGGAGCTGAGAACCTAGGAACAGGCACACATACAAGGCTCCTAAACACAGGGTCTAGAAAGACTGTGGAGACTGAGAAATGAGGAGCTGCTGGGAGGACTGGGAAGTGAAGGATCTGTACTGGGACCTCAGAAAGGCCGGTCAGAGGTACAACAGGGCAGGCAAGATGCAGCTTACAAGTGTTACAAGGGAATGAGGGTTCTCTCAGCAAAAGGAAAAGGCTGGGATGGCCGGGTTGTAGAGAGAAATGAAGGTGACAGTGAAGACACTAAGGATGATGCTGTGGCCAGCTCACACACTAACTCACTGAGGCTCTGAAAACACTGGACAGGTGGCTCAAGAAGTCTCAGGCTGCAGGGAAAAATGTGTGAGCCCCAAACATGTTGAGTTCCCCCTCACTCATCCAACACACACTACAGGGAAGCTACTATGATGACAGGTAAAAGCTATGACAATTGTACCATCCTCCCATTTTGTTTTCAGAAGATTGAATGCTAAACAAGTAGCTTAACTTATGTCAAAATGTCTGCAGCAGCAGTTTGTCAATAAAGTTTAGTCCTTTTTTAATTAAAAGAAAAAAAAAGCCATGACAATAGTGGACCTCCCCCAGCACAGCCACACCCACACCCAGAACCTGTCACTATAATTCCATATAACTGCAACCTGAGGGTAGGGTAGGGTGGTGGCAGTTGTTCATTTTTCAAGGACCATGTCTGGAAAGAACTCAAACTTCCATCAAGTAAGGAGTGAAAAAGATGTGGTACAGCCTGAGAGCATGGCAAGTGTGGCCACTGCCATGACTGTATAGGCCTAAAGTTCCAGTGTGTGATGAGTTGGGGCAGAGCCACAAGCCTAGTGGGTGGGCCCTTCCACATAAATCATCAACCAAGGTCTGGAGAGATGGCTCAGTGGTTAAGAGCATTCATTGACTGCTCTTCCAAAGGTCCTGAATTCAAATCCCAGGAACCACATGGTGGCTCACAACCATCCATAATGAGATCTGATGCCCTCTTCTGGTGTATCTGAAGACAGCTACGGTGTACTTACACATAATAAATAAATCTTAGGGCTGGAGTGAGCAGGGGCCAGAGAGAGAAGAAAAAGTGTCTGAAGACAGGTACAGTGTACTTAGATATAATAAATAAATCTTAAAAAAAAAAATCCACCAAGAGAATGGCATAAGGGCATGCCCACAGGCTAACCTGGTGGGGAGATTTTCTCAGTTCCCTTTCCCAAGGAACTGTAGCTGTGTTAAGTTGACACAGAACCACCCAGCACAACTGACCTCCTGTTAACATGACACACAGACACATCACTACTCAACTTTTTTCTTTCTCACAGTATGTTAATATTAATATCACAATATAAACCAAATAACTTTACAAGTACTAGTTTTTAAAAATTCAAACACTTCAAAAGTTTAGTTTTGCCAGGCGGTGGTGGCGCACGCCTTTAATCCCTGCCTCTGGGAGGCAGAGGCAGGCAGATTTCTGAGTTCGAGGCTAGCCTGGTCTACACAGTGAGTTCTAGGACAGCCAGGGGGGGGCTACACAGAGAAACCCTGTCTTGAAAAACCAAAAAAAAAAAAAAAAAAAAAAAAAAAAAAAAAAAGTTTAGTTTTAGCAGGGTGTAGTTTCCAAAAGTCTTTAATTTCAGCCCTCAGAGGCAGAGGCAGGTGTTTTGGTTTATTTTGAGACCAAGTCTCTCTATGTAGCCCTGGCAGTCCTGGAACTCTTTATATAGACCAGGTTGATCTTGAACTCACAGAGATTTGTCTGTCTCTGCTTCCCAGGTGCAGGTTTCTCCAGGGAAACCCTGTCTTGAAAAAACAAAAATAAAAGTGGGAGCAACCAAGTCCAACTAGGTGCATCTATATGAGTTCGAAGCTAGCCTTCTCTACATGGCGAATTCTAGGATACCCAGAGTTTCAGAGTGAGATTCCACTTTCAAAAAACAAACAACCAAACAGAAAACCAAAACCAACCAAACAAAAAACTAAAATACCAAGCCCCCCAATCAAAAACAAAATCCAACAACAAAAACAAATGATAAAAATGTTTAGTCTTTAAGTTCAAAGTTTCTCTAATTATCCAAAGTCTCTTAAATGTGGGATTAAATAAATTGAAATAAGATAAAAGTAAGTTACATTCTTTCTTACTCTAGGAGGGAGGAAGCAGGGGCAGCCAGTCAGATCAAAGCAAAATCTAAGTCTAGCCATGCACAGCTCAGGGAAGACTCAGAGACTTTCAAGCTCTGGTCTCCAAAAGCCTTGGCAGCAGCATCTCTAGTTCTGTCATCTGAAGCTTGTCTCCTAGTTGGCTTAGACCCACTCCACCACACTTGCTATTGTTCTTGGTTATCCTATGACACTGGCATCTCCAAAATACTGGGGTCTCTGCAACTGGGCTGCATCTTCACCAGTGGCCTCTTGTGGGCTCTCTTCAGGGACTCTGACCCTGCTACATGGTACCAAGGCTTCAATCCTGGGGCTTCTACTGCAACTAAGGCTGCACATTCACCATTGGCCTCTTCTGGTTCCAAGCCTCAGTTGCTCTTCAAGACTTCTTCAGCCTTCAAACCAGCACCACCTAGGTGACTTACACATAACTAATTTTGGCTGCCAGCATGAGATGCAAGTTTGATGCTTTGAGCTATAGCCTCTGTGTGCTAATCCTGAAGAATATCTTCCCAGATTTTGCCTCAGCAATACTGGTCTCTGTCACCTGATTCTTCAGCCCCAACATTGATTATTCTCATAAATCAAGGGTTTCACTTTAGTGGAATGGCCCAATAGAAGAATCCTTAACGTGCTCTGAACACTTCCCTCTAAACCTTTAGAAGGCAAGCCTCTATCATCTGCATTGCTTTCAATATTTTTATTTTCCAGGCGCCCACAGAACAGCCAACTGTGCTCTGCGTACTCAATGGATTTCTCAGCCCAAAGTTCAAATGCTATCATAATCCTCTCTAAAACATATGATCATGACTGTCATCAATACCCCACTCCTGATACCAATGTGTCTTACTTAGTATTTCTATTGCTATGATTTAAAACAAACAAACAAACATAACCAAAACCATGAACTTGGAAAGGGTTTATTTCAGTTTACAGCTCATCATCCAGGAAGTCAGGATGGGAATTTAAGGCAGGAACTGATGCAGGTGTCATGGAGGGGTACTGTTTATTGGTTTGCTCACTATGGTTTGCTCAGCTTGCATTCTTATTGCACCCACGACCACCAGCCAAAGGGTGACATCATCCACAGTGAGCTGGGCCTTCCCATATCAATTATCAACCAAGAGAATGACAAGCCAATCTGTTGGGGACATTTTTTTCAAGTGAGGCTCTTCTCAAATGACTCTACTGTGTCAAGCTGACATAAAACCAGAGAACCTGGTGTTTAGGGCTGGTGAGATGGCTCAGCGGGTAAGAACACCAACTACTCTTCTGAAAGTCCTGAGTTCAAGTCCCAGCAACCACATGGTGGTTCACAACCACCTGTAGTAAGATCTGACAACCTCTTCTGATGTGTCTGAAGGCAGCTACAGTGTACTTATTTATAATAATAAATAAATCTTTGGGTCAGAGCGAGAGGGGTTGACCAGAGTGAGCAGAGGTCTTAAAAAAGTCAATTCCCAACAACCAAATGAAGGCTCACAACTATCTGTACAGCTACAGTGTGTACTCAAATGCATAAAATAAATAAATCTTTAAAAACAAGACAAAACAAGAAAACCCTGGTATTTAAAGAGATATTTCCTTGGAGTGACTGCAGTGAACATGAAGGACACGGGATGGGGGCGGGGCTTGCAGAAGCCGAGAGAGAGAGAGAGAGAGAGAGAGAGAGAGAGAGAGAGAGAGAGAGAGAGAGAGAGAGAGAGAGAGAGAGAGAGAGAGAGAGAGGGAGGGAGGGAGGGAGGGAGGGGGAGAGAAAGAGAGAGAAAGCTATGGAGTAGATTTCCAGAGCATGGATGAGAACACAAATGAGCTGCAGCTGGAATCAGGAGACCAGAACAGAGTGATGAAGAAGTCCAGGTCTCCCAAGTGCTCATGTCTGTGCCCAGGCACATAAACTCACACTGCAGCATGGAAACAAAGGCCAGATCTATTTGTTACCTAGCATGTAGGAGGCAGAGATAATAGGATCAACAGTCTAAAGTCACCTTCAGCTACACAGGGAATTTGAGGCTAGCTTGGGATATGTGAGATCCTGTCTCAAAAGCAATGGAAAGAAAAGAAGGGAGGGAGGCAAAGAGGGTGGGCAGCAGGGCTGGCAGGGGCTCTCCAGCCCTTCATAAAGTCCTGTATATTTCCCAACTGACAGCAGAGGCTGAGTCCTCAGCACAGGCCCTAGCCCAGGCTAATGACCCCACCAAATGAAAACCAGGGTGCTGGCCCAGCTCAGCCTTTCTATGCAGAAAACATTTGTCTTCACAGTGCAGGTGTGGCCAAAGAGCTGTGACATAGCCCTGCCTGAATCATTTTGAATTGTGTGATACTTATGTAGGATGAACCCTAAATCAAACGTACTAAAAGGAAAAGTGATGGCCTGTGTGGATTGTGATACACCGCCATCCCCAAGGTGACTCTGTTCTCTCCCCCTTTCTCTCATCCCCCAAAAATGACAGCATGGTTCTCATTTTCCAAGAAGACAATGCCAAGTGGCTTTCATGGAAGAACAGGGCAACATAACACCATGGAGAACCACTGCTGTTCATGGACGACAGTGTGCAGCATCTGGACATAGCCATCAGCCATACAACTCAGCAGGTCAGCAAGAGACTTGTAGCACAGGCCCAGGCCCACTGTGGCCTTTAAATCTGGACAATGGACAGATACCACAGAGCAATGGGGGTTGGGCAGAAGTGTTTGCTGTGCAAGTATGAGGACTGGAATCCAAACCCTTAGAACCCACATGAAAGCGAAACATATTTGTAAGCAGCTGTGATCAAGGCATGCCTATTGAGACAGGAGAATCTCTGGGAGCTGGCAGACAGCTTGGCCTACACAGAATAAGAGACTATGCCCCAAGTAAGGAGGAAGGGGAGGACTGTCACAGAGGCTATCCTCTCACCTCTACACTTGTACAATAGTATGCATGTGCCACAAGACCCTGTCTCCAATCCAACAGGACACCAATAGCATTGTCCCTCGAAGCTGAGCATCATGGCATGTAACTGTCACAACCAAACTGTCACACAGGAGGCTGGGGCAGTATTCAGTGTCAGTCTAGACAAGAAGGGACCACAGCTGCACAGTCCAGCCCAGCTGTGTATCCTGAAGGGTAGTGTGATAGCTAGTTTTATGTTTATGTGAGCCTCAACTGAGAAAATGCCTCCATAAGATCTAACTGTAGGGAAACCTGTAGGACATTTTCTTAATTAGTGATTGATGGAGGAGGGCCCAGCTCACTGTGGGTGGTACCATCCCTGGGCTGGTGGCCCTGGATTCTGTAAGAAAGCAGACTGAGCAAGCCAGTAAACAGCGCCCTCCATAGCCTCTAAATCAGCTTCTGCCTCAAGGATCCTGCCCTGTTTGAGTTCCTTTTATGATAAACAGCGAGGTGGAAGTGTAAGCTGAATAAACCTTCCTTCTCGAAGTTGCTTTTGGTTGTGGTGTCTCATCACAGCAACAGAAACCCTAATAGAATAGTAATAGAAACCCACAGTAATAGAAACAGTGGCTATGCCCAGAGCTCACTGAGTACTGACTACATACTGCCCCTAACCCTGGGGGTGTGGCAGGACATAGAGGCAAGCAGCATGTAGGTGTGGTAGAGACCCAGGGCTTGATGGTACTCCCCATCAGCAGTAGTGCCTCTACACCAGGGTTCTCTTTTCTAGCAGCCTGTGGGCTAAGGTACTAGTCGGAAGGAAAGAATGCCCAGCATAAGCAGTCTGCCTTCTGCACCCAGCTCCTTGTGTTGCTAACTAGCTTGAGAGCTCTAGACAGAAGCCAAGCCCAGGATTCTTGTTTTCATCCCAGCATCCGAGAGGCCGAATTGAGTTTCCCAACTGAGTTCAGCCTGGGGTGCAATGGTAAGAAAAAAAAAGTATTACAGGACTGGCCATATGGTTCATTGGGTAAAGGTGCTTCCTACCAAGTCTGATCACCTGAAGTTTGATCCTCAAGACCTACATGGTAGAAAGAACCAACCACTCCAAATTGTGTGCAGGAATAGAAACCCTGACTAAGACATATACCGAGGCACACATGCATGTAACTGAAAACATGCATGTAAACAAACAAAAACCACTACAGTTAAGTGGCTTAGTTTAAGTCTGAGTGGTCTCAGAGACCAAGCAAACAGTCTGGGTATCCAGCCATATAATGAAGGACAACCTACGGAGGACCACAGCAGGGCTGAAAGGCATGATGGTCCCAAGCATGCTGTGACCATCTGGCTTCTTGGCTGTGAGAAGGAAGAGACAGATTAGTGCTGGGGATATGATGGTCACACATGCTGGTCATCTCAGCCCTTGGAAAGTGGAGGCAGGAGGATTTCAAGGCCATCCTCTGCTAGTGGATTTAAGGTTAGCCTAGACTACATAATAAGACCCTGTCTCAAAACCAAAACCAAACCACCCAAAATGGTTTGAAGAGAAAGGTCTGTGGAAAAAAGCCCCTCCTCAGGAATCAAGAGAACCTGAGTGTCATAACTGAGGGTTTGTATCTCCCAAGAGCTTACCAAGCAGCTAAGACTATCAAGCCAAGACTACAAGCTTCTAGTGCAGAGAGAGCCCTGTTTCAGCAACAGTGGAGAGTCACAGAGGAAGATACCCATATCCTGCTCCAGCTTCCTCTGCATGTGCATACATCATACACACAAACTATTCCCCCAAAGAGTTGGAGGCTGGTCGGTCTGTTAGCCAACTGTCAGGATCTCTGTTGAGCAAAGCTCAGAATCAACAGAAAGCTGGGATTGGAGAGACTGCCGAGGGGTTATGAACACTGGCTGCTCTTGCAGAGAACTTTGGTTCAGTCCCAGCACTTGGCCCAGTACTGTTGCCAAGGGACCAGTCCCTTTGTTCTAATGTTCTCACTGGACCTGGAGTGGGCATGGAAACAATGAGTGAGTTCATGGACCTATATATCCATAACAATGATATTGAGTTCATGGACCTATACATCCATGCACACCCATGGAACACTCTGTGAGCAAACACATCACTGGTGCCAAGGACCATGTGCACATGCAATTGAATGTGACTGAGACAAGGTCAGAGGTAGGTCTAACAACCAGTTTGATCTGCAGGGCCAATCGCAGTTGAGGTAAATCAGGTCTGTCTATTCTCTGACTAAGGCTGATGGCATATTCTCAAAGAGCTTCTTAAATTGGGGAAAATTTGTCATAAAGAAAAGTGAGAGACAAAAAAAAAAACCCAAAACAAAACAACATACATCAAAACAAAACTAGCAGTCACATGCTGTCTGGTAACTCCAGTGCCAGGGGATCTTTTGGCCTCAGGCACCAGGCATGCACACAGGGCACTTATATGCATGCATGCAAAATACCCATACACATAAGATAAAAATGAATACATCTTAAAAAAAGAAAAGAAAGCTTTGTGTGGTTTTCAGTGAGACAGAAAGGCACTGCAGCAGGACGGCTCCCCACAGAACAATGCTCTTTCTCGAGTCTGTATTCTTGTCTGACTTATAAAATTAAGCTAAAATTTTTAGGAAAAATAGAGAGCTCAATTGTAGCTAGTCTTTTACTACTTTGTGGGTTCTTCTTTTTTCCCATGCTTTACCCCCCCAGTTTTTTTTTTTTAAAGATTTACTTATTTATTTTATGTATATGAGTACACTGTAGCTGTACATGGTTGTGAGCCTTCATGTGGTTGTTGGGAATTGAATTTAGGACCTCTGCTCGCTCCGGTCAACCCGGCTTGCTCAGGCCCAAAGATTTATTTATTATTATAAATAAATACACTGTTGCTGTCTTCAGACGCACCAGAAGAGGATGTCAGATGTCATTATGGATGGTTGTGAGCCACCATGTGGTTGCTGGGATTTGAACTCAGGACCTTCGGAAGAGCAGTCAGTGCTCTTACCCACTGAGCCATCTCGCCAGCCCCCCCTCCCCCCAGTTTTATCCCATTACTGGATAGGAGAGAAACAAGGATAGAGGGGGAAGAGAGGAAGAGATAGAGATCCCTGAATCTTCCTTCTCTCTCTGTCTCTCTCTCTGTTTCTTCTTTGAGCAAGATTACTAAAAACTGCAACCAACCCCTGCCTCCAACATCCAGAAGCCACCAACCCCACCTCTTGGAGCCCTAGCATTTATATACACCATCTGAAAAGTTCCCAGAATTCCAATCATCACACAACCACAGAGACTATCTGCGACTGGCAAAACCATTTCTGTGTTTTTCTTACAGACACCAGACACCAAAATCCCAGAATTGTCACTATACTCGGTTTCCTATAAAACCATGCTTCTGAAGGCCTTTGTATACACTGTCTGTTAAAAGTATCTACCTGGACAATGCATGGAAGGACCACTCTAGGGTGGTCCAGGAATTATACCTCTCTTTCCTATGTGTTTGACTCAAGGAGTATTTGACTATGTACAGTCCAGGCCTACCTTGTACTCTAACCCTAGAGAGCCTCCTGTCTCAGCATCTCTGAATGCTGGCATGACAGACCCATCTACATTCCACACTCATGTTCCCCTGAGGGCACACTAGACCACAGGGCAGCTAGGAGCTCTCAGAGCTTCCAGCCACCCTGTCTCAGAGGCATGTGGCTGGCTGGCTGGCTTCAGTGCTTGATGTTTGAGTTTTGTTTCCTTGAGGGCTACATTTGTCTGCATAGTGCCCACAAGCCATGGTTGTCCAATAAATGTTAAATACAGTGATGATTCACCAGCAGGCAACAGGCTTAAGATGTGTAACCAGAGAGCGTTCAAACTAGTGCCAGCAGAGATCATGACAGGATCTTCTTCAAGATCCCCTGCCTGAGCAGAACCCAGGAGAGACACACAAAGAGCTACTCCACTCTCCACACATGGTACAGATGACAGAAGTAAACTGTCACTGGCATACAGTACACAGTATATCTCCCCATCCTCTCAACATAGGTGGCTAAACCAGAAATGCTTGGGAGACACCTGCTGTGTGAACATTTTTGACTGCATACTCAAGGCCAGAACTTGGTCCAGATCAGCGCCTGATTCTTGTCTTGGCAGACATCAACACAACTGTGTCTGCTGCTCCTGGGAGACTTTTTCCAGCATGAGCCAGTTAGGGTTAAGAGGCACCTTACTACCTCAAGATTTCCAGATTCAACCATGACCAGAATCTATGAGAAGACTCCAGTTTCTCTCAGGGTTGGGAATGACGTTCATGAACTCCTCTTTTGCTCACTGTCAACAAACCCAGGTGCCCTTCTTTACCAACAGCTTGTTATGATTTTGGCTTGTTGTGATTGCTCCCTCTGGCCACCTTCCAACTGGATGACCAGCCCTTCCAAGCTGGCAGTACTCTGTCACTTCTCATTAAGACCTCCAGAGCAGTTGGGCAGTGGTGGCACACACCTTTAATCCCAGCACTTGGAGGCAGAGGCAGGCAGATTTCTGAGTTCGAGGCCAGCCTGGTCTACAGAGTGAGTTCCAGATAGCCAGGGCTACACAGAGAAACCCTGTCACAAAAAAACAAAAACAAAACAAAACAAAACAAAACAAAACCCTCTAGAGCAGGGACTGAGGCAATAGCTTAGCCAGCAAAGCACCTATTGCACACACAAAAGCACCAGGATTAAGGTTCCTGGCATTCCCAGAGATGCCAGGCAGTTCACTTGTGAGCCCAGGTACATAGGACACGAACAGAGTATCCTTTGAGCTAATTCAGCCAACTGAGTGAGCTACCAGTTCATAAGAGACTGTGTGGTTCAATATGTAAGGTCTCCGAGAGAGATCAAGTTAGACACTGATGTCAACCTCCAGCCTGCAAAGATATCCATATCTATGGACACACACCATACACATGCAAAGAAACACCACTAGCACCCCAAAGCAGGAGTAAAAGCAGAGTTCAGGACCCTACCCAGCCCAATACCCTCCACTCTCATCTCACTCTACAACACCCACATAGGCAGCACTCTCCAGCCTTCCACAGTGGTTTTCTATTGATTTCAACTTCTAATTTTAAACTTTAGAAATTATATTTGTTTAGTGTGGGCGTGTGTGGAGGGAGGCCAGAGAGTAACATACAGGAGACAGCTCCCTTCCCAGCATGTGAGTACTGGGGAAGGTGCTCAGATCATCAGGCATGGAGGGCAAGCATCTGCTGAGTTTCACCAGGCCCTCTCTTCAACTTTTCTAAATTTCTTCTCCCCCCAGAAATTTCCAGATGGGCTCTTGGCATTATTTCTCCTCTCTGACCAGGAGTTCTCACATTCACAAACATCTGCTTACTCGACCCAACACACAGCAGAGAATACAGGACAGAGGAGGTGCTAGTTACAGGAAGCCTTTTACTTTCGAGAAGCATGTACCAGACTTGCAGCACCCTGTTCAGAATCCAGGCTCATCCTTAGATAGTGGTCCCCACCGAGTGGACACTGGGTGGTATGGAGAGACATATGTGGAAAATGATGTGGGGAGTCCCTGGAATGGAGTAAGCAGACCTACGATTCTGCTAAGCATTCTGTAGAGCCCAGCAATACATCCCAAGGAAAGATCTGATCCACAGCATCTACAATACTGAAGGAAAAGACACCATCCTGGAAGTTTCTGAGGAAGCCCACTTGCACCCAGGCACTCACCGGAGGTGCGCTGTAGCTGGCGTGGGGGTTGTTCTGGATCTCCCAGAGCCCCTCATTGAAGCCTTTCCTCTTGTTGGGCTTTCCGTACTTGTCCTTGCACTTGTCATAGGGGAACAGGTCCTTGGGTCCCAGGAAGGCCCTGGAGGTAAGAACCATAGGCCAGTTCCAGGTGAGCCAGGCCACCCTGGGAAAAAAGCCAGTCTGTGGGTGAACACCGAAAACCTGGAGGGGACACTTACGTTTCATGCGTTCCAAAGAAGAAGATGGGGTATTTGTTGGGTGGGGGCTTCACAGCACCATCAGCAATGTCATCAATCTGTAGTGAGAGGTAGGCTGGTCAGAGGGCTTCAGGTGCAGGCCAAGAGGCAGCTTTATCCAGACCCAGAAAAACATCGTTACTTGGGGCGGGGTGTGTGGGGAGGAGCACACCATGGGAAGACACAGCGCCTTCCAAACAGAAGTCTAAAGATCTGAACTCAGGTCCACTAAGCTATCAACTATTTCCCTAGCCCCTTAATACGGAATTAATGTTTTTCTTTTTAGACAGTCTCACTAGGTAGTCTGGCTGTCCTCAAACTATGTAGACAAAGGTGGCCCGGGACATGTCTCTGTCTCCTAAGCAATGGAGATTGGGATTGAAGGTGAGCACAACCATGCCTGGCTATGAAACCTGCACACTTATGTGCATCCTGTTAACCTATCTGTCACCCACAGCGATTCTCTTCCCACCAAGAAGGAAGCGGGGTCGGGGGGGGGGG